>NC_050188.1:12218053-12258053 GCF_008315115.2 Sander lucioperca | reverse complement strand
CAAACGTGCGCAAGCCAATCGTACGCACATCAGTAAGGAATCAATCTTGATAAAGCCCACCTGTTCTTAACGACCATGCTCGTTCACGCTTAGGCCATTTGCATTCAGAAACGCCTCCAATTAACTATATATGGTGACAACACATCCCTTTATCAACCACGTGAATGTGTCTTTTTCCTCACAGCAATAATGGCAAAGAAAGAAAAGAAGAGGAACTTCTCAAACACAGAAGGATGAGGTTGAATCCAACCAACATATATTGTTTAGTTCACTCAGTGCAGGAGGTATTACAAACAAAAGAAAGTATTCACATCTGTCTGCTGTGAATATTTGTTCTTCGGCATTGGATGTTAAGTTTTTTTTTATTTTTTTATATTTATTTATCCAGGTAAGTCGATTGAGAACAACTCCTCATCTGCAACGACGACCTGTCACATTCACACAGTTCCACATTCATACCTGGAAGCTGCCCAGTACAACCACAGTCTGATCTGCAGGCCACTGTAGGTTGGGGTTAAGGGCCTTGCTCAAGGGCACCTTAGTGGTGGTAATAAGGGAGGGGACAAGCACTGCTCTTTTACTTTTCCCCACCCAGATTTTAACCTGTCGGTCTGGGGATTGAACTGGCCTCCTGGTCACAAGCTCGCTTCTTAAACCTCTAGGCCGCCACTCCCCTAGAGGAGAAGTGAGAAGTATCTGCACATTTTAATATCTGTCTGCTGTGAATACTTGTGCTTCGCCATTGGAGGTTATGTAAGGGTTAATGCCCGACGAGGTGTCCACTGTCAGGTATTAAGTAGTCTATATCGAAGACGTTCCACTTCCGGGATTGTTCAGGAGCAGCTGGAAATGCCTCTGGATTTTCACTCTTTTCAGCCGGATATCTGTTAGCTTCCTCTTTCTTTGTGTTGGCGTTGTAAACTCTGGTGGATTTCTGAGGACTATGGTTAACTGCTCCTCAGATCTCTGCAGGGTAAATCCAGACAGCTAGCTAGACTATCTGTCCAATCTGAGTTTTCTGTTGCACAACTTTTGAACGTACACCAAAAAACCAAAACAAGTTCCTTCCCGAGGCTATTTGGCAGAGGCACCGTGGCTCCGTCCGGCACTTCAGTTACTCGCTGGGATGATTTAACATGCGTTAACGCTGATTCCTTTTTTGTAAACAAACATGATGCAACCATCCAGTAAGTGTAAGCTTCATCCTTGGTATATTGGTAAATATGCGTTGACGTCACGCTGTATGTTTTTATTCTATGGAAGCCTGTTTCTGCCGGGAAACCTAAAAACATATTCTTTGTGCGCCGTTTTTCACCGTTTTGCCATGGTTTCCATGTTGAACGACTGTTTCCTCAGAACGGTGTGCAACAGCTTTGAGTTATGTTTTCTCTCGTCTGGTGGGTGTGTCACAGGTGATACCCAATCAGCGGAGATGTGTATTTAAACTTGTGGTAATAAAAAGCAGAGCGCTTGCGCACACAACAGGGTGTTCAACTCACCCCCATTTCAGTTTATAAAAACGTGTTGCTACGTTTTGTCGGGGCTGAACGTGGCCCTGGTATAATATTCTGTAAGTGCGATGACTTCATGAAGAAATATTTAACAGCCACTGAGCCTCCTGAGATTCAACTGAATGCAGTTTCCTTTTCTTATGTAGACAGTACATTTACAGTATGTGACCATGTGTAGGCTAGTTCTGCTTTTTTCGTTTTCAGCCCATATTTGTACAAACCTCTGTTGTTTTTCTGCATGGGATTCAGCTTTGTCTTTGCACACAGTCACAGGAAGTCACTGCAACAGACAGTGCTGTAAGTACTGCTGGGAAAAACTCATGTTTCTGCTGAAAACGCTGACCAGAGAAACTGTACTATGATAACGCCAAGCCACATAAATCAGAGTAAAACAGGAAGAGTATAGTGCGCCAAAAACCAGTGCTTCTCTTTCACTTCCCTGTGAGGAAAATACTCTTTTGTATTTACTGTTCCGTTTTCTTGTTTTCAATTAAATTTTATTTCTACTATCAAATCATAACAAGAGTTATCTCAAGACACTTTACAGATAGAGTAGGTCTAGACCACACTCTATAATTTACAAAGACCCAACAATTCTAGTAATTCCCCCAAGAGCAAGCATTTAGTGCAACAGTGGCGAGGAAAAACTCCCTCTTAGGCAGAAACCTCGGGTGGGGAGGAAAACTTCCTTTTAGGGAGAAACCTCAGACAGACCCACCCCAACAATGAGGAAGAGAGAACATCCCTGCAGGATACAGTTCAGTGTCTGAGTGCAAACACACCAAACCAGCGGGAGAAATACAGAAAACAGTAGGCCTACAACAAGAACCCAATAACCCAATAAAACCGGAATGTTAACATGAGCACATTATCACGCCTGAATGAGTGTGTTTCAGCTTCAGTTACTCCCTGGTTGACACTGATAAATTTTTTGGAAACAAACATGATGCAACCATCCAGTAAGTGTAAGCTTCACCCATTTCTAGGTATGCGTTCACTTCACTCTGTATGTTTTTAATCTATGGAAGCCTGTTTCTGCTGGGAAACGTGAGTCATGATATGAAGAGAAATGCAGGTGGTCAGAGAGTGACAAAATGATGATAGTGTGTCAAGATTTTGATTTGATCTTCCATGTATATATATATATGTGTGTGTGTCAGATATTTAATAATTCTGGAAAATAAGGTTCTGACGTGAATCTTGGTCGGTGACATTTTGGCATTAACTTTAATACAGACCGTTTTGTGTTTTACAGCAATATGACGCTGTTCTGTAAGAACATCTTTGTGGCTTAGCCTAGGGGTTAGCACGGGACTAGCCTCGCATTGCCAGACCTTCCTCCACAACACTGTGGAGGAGGGTCTGGCTAGTCCACACAGCATTCCGGGATGGGAGAAAAACGTGCTCTGGTTTAGGGTTAGGGTTAGGGTTTCTGTTGCACGACTAAAACAACTTTTATACGTACACATGTTCCACTAAAATAAGGTCCTTCCCGAGGCTATCTTGCAGAGGCACCGTTGCTCCGTAGGGCACTTAGTGCCGCCCATGACAATTGTGATTGGTTTAAAGAAATGCCAATAACCAAGAGCACGTTTCTCTCCCATCCCAGAATGCTGTGTGGACTAGCCAGACCCTCCTCCGCAGCCCTGTGGAGGAAGGTCTTGAAATGCGAGACTAAACTGCAGGCAAGCCCTACACAGTACAGGAAGGGGTGTGGACCAATGTCAGAACTGGTTATGATAAAGTTTTTGATGGAGTATCCAGAGTATTCCTTTCAAACTACCTCAACAGGTTTTAGGGATTTTGTCTCAACTAATCCTGAAACTCAGAAAGAAAAAAAACAAATGGAAACAAAAGATACATTGTTATCTGACCATGATGGATGAATAAAGGAGCAATTGTTTGAAGTAAAAACTGTTCAGACAGGTCCAGTAAGTCCCTCAGCCTGAGGACTCTTCATTTGTATGTAAATAATAGACCAATGCAAATATCCTCCAGCTCCTTTCCGTCTCCCCAGTGGAGTTTAAACAGAGCGAAGCTACACATACAAGAACGTCATGTAGCGTTCGCCTGTACTCACAACCAGAGCCTGATACAATGGAAAGATTACACTAGGCATACTGCATTTTTCGGGCCCCCTCCAAATGGATACTTTGTTATTTGTTCAATAAATAAGAATACTTTTAACTGCCACATAATTGTTGTGCTAACTTATTTATTTAGGTATTTCAATGCATCTAATTTAGGCTTAATTGAAGGCCTGGAGAGAAACTTGTTTAAGCTCGATGGTGTTTAAAGCCCCCACCGTCAACTTAAAGGCACCTAACCCTAACCATAACCATTGCCTAACCCTAGTGCCTTCCATGCAGCGCTGCCTGGAAAACGACATTGGGGGCTTAAAACACCAAACACCCTTGTGTAAAGTCCCTGATTGGCATTTTCTTTCTTCTTTTTCAATTTTCATTTTTTCCGCTTCGCTGCACCCGAAAGCATCCCACAAAAGTGGTAACCGTTATGGCTAGCTAAGATACGGAACCTGAAACACATTTTCCCGCAAATATTTGGCGGTCCAATCAGCGAATAGAGGGAGTGGCTGAGAAGGATGACGTTGAGGTCGTGACGTGCGCTAGTTTGAGTTATAGTTCCATAATGGCGGCGGAGAAAGAGGCGGTCCATTGTGGCAACGCTGCCGAATATCCTGAAGTTAAAGCCTGAGCAAGAACAATCTTTGCTGAGTTGTGTTGGGGGCCATGATGTTGTGGCCCTCCTCCCCACGGGGTTCGGCAACAGTTTGATTTTCCAGCTCGCTCTGTTAGTGGTGAATGAGTTGGCTAAGGCTAACGCTAGCAATGCTAAGCCGATAGTTGTTGTTGTCTCCCCTCTTGTTAGCCTGGTCCTACCAGACAGTACGTAGGAGGGCGGAGCCAGGCTACCAGAGTGGCTCTGGGCAGATCCAATAGTTTTAAACTTCAACAGAGTACCCGCCTTCAAGGAAGTTAACGCTTGTCAATGGAGAGTGGCCAGACTCTCTGTACAAATGAAATGTACGAGAGTCTGGTAGGACCAGGCTATCTTACTGGGCCTTCTAATGGCAAATGGGCCATAGGCACGTGCCTAGAAAGCTTATTGCTGGATCCAGGCCTGCTCACAACCAGAAACTGTTACAACAAGCAGATGTAAAACTGTTGCACAGGCGGCGAGGAGTGACCATGGAGTATCCCAAAATCCTTGGCATACATGCAGCGGGAGTCACTGTTTGAATAAATATTAGATGCTAGGCAACATCAGGGTACAGTCTGGATATCTCTAATGAATATCAGCTGGCTAATCTACACAGTAGCAGACCCACGCATGTGTTTTGTTTTAATTAGACTTCTGCTCAGGTTGAAGGCGAGTGGAGCAATGAGATCACTGCACTCCATGAACTAACAGAAATGATAGCAGTGTGTGTGTTGTCCCGCCTTAACAGGGGCTGCACATCTAACAGTAGATGTAGAGAGATGTCAGGCCTAGTCCATACGTACATGGGTATGTTTTTAAATGTAGCTTTTTCTCTCCGTTTTGGCCATTCTTCCACACTGAAAACAGATCTTTTGTTACACTCCTTCCAGGGTGAAGATTTTCAGAAACTCTGTTTTCAGTGTTGACATTAGGGTTTACCCTCCCAACCAGTCCTTCAAACCACACGACAGTATTGGTCGTTTACTCCTCCCCTTTAATATAACCATAGAATGTAACATTTGCAGTTTAAAACACGTCTTTACCATTGTGAAACTGTCACTGTGTGGTTATGTTTAGGCACAAAACATCTTGGTTAAAGGTGCTGTAGGTAGGATTGCGAAGATCCAGGACTTAGCCAAAAAAATTCAACATCGACAACTTCTCAGTCCCTCCCCCCTTTCCGCTAAAGCCCAAAACGGTCTCCTAAGCCCCTCCCCCCACAAGGGAGAATGAATTGATTGACACGCAGTTAGACACCCCCCCTGGCCCTGATTGGTCCATCTGAACAGGGAGCGGTGGATTTTTGCAAATCGCACTACAGGCTGTAGGTGGTGCCAGAGGAGCCAGATTTTTTTTAAATTACCTGCTTCATGTAGTTCTACTCGAACATAGGGTCAGTTTCAGCAAATATGACAGAAAGTTAGTTTTATAAGAACCTACTGCACCTTTAAGTTTAGAAAAAAAGATCATGGTTTGGGTTAGAATGATCTGTTACTTTAATTAACCCTTGTGTTACATGACCATGCAAATTTTTGTTTTTCTGGGTCAAAATTTTAAATGTAAAAAAAAAAATGTCAACGTTTTGGTCATCTTTTTCGACGCTTTTGTGGCTTTTTCCAGACGTTTTTGTCACTTTTTCCGATGTCTTTGTCGATTTTTTTCAGAAATTTTTTGACCTTTTCTTTAACATTCTCTTATCATTTTTTTTTTTTCAAATGCTGTAAAATTGAATAAAACACCCAAATTCAATGAAAGTAGTGAACCATCCATGTTATTTTTTTGACAGTTTGTTTGAAAGAAACCCAAATATTTCTGATATAGAAACTTTTTGAAAATGGTTAAACATCTCAAACCCTGGTCTGTGTGATAATGTTTTGTTTGACTTGACCACCACCCCAACCTAACTCCTTAAGTGGAATTTGGCAAGTGCTAATACTTTGACACATTACTTCCTGCTTTGCTCCCATCATAGTTACTATGGCCACTAGAGGGCGCAGCCATGGCAGACGTCAATGAGTGTAAATTGCTGCTTTAACAAACAACTTATGGGAGTATCTTACTGGGCAGGACAGTCTTGGCTTTAGGGTTATTTTCAATGCACTTTAATTGTGTTTTCATTTTCTTTAAATCAGTACTCAGTTTGGACACAGATGCAGAGTCCTGAGAGGAGATCAAATTTAGCAACACAAGTGAAAACACCTGTGTAACTCCACAAGAGTTGGCTCCAAACTATTGTTACTGAACATCATCCCAACACCATGTTATTAAGCTCTTCTGAAGTGTTTTCATTCTTATTTCTACTTTAAAATATGTTAAAATCCATGTTGACATTAGAGACTTTCCGTGTAACACTTTACAGTTCAACAGCACCACAAACTATATCCTGCAAAATGAGGAAATAAGCTGAAACAGTTTGAGTTTGCCTGGAAATGTTATGAATAAGGAAAGACATATTTATCTGAAATGTGTTGATTTATTGAAGGAATCAAGTCGGAATCATGTCATCCTGAACTCTTAATGAAAATCTTGTCTTGATTTAATAAAGAGATTAAGGAGAGACATTGCAAAGACTGATGTGTTTTTACTGTCATGAGCGTGCATGCTGAATTATATTCACCCTCCTCTGTTTATTCTGCACTAATCCCTGTGCATGAATTTAAAAGAAAAACATGAAATCCATCCAGCATGCCTTCCCCATTTGACACAGGAACTGACATTTGAAGCATACGGTAGAAAGAATCATTACACAAATATTTCCTAAAATTAGCCGGAAACTGGCAGCAACTGGCCTTGCCTTCTGATTCCACTGTCTGCTCCTCGGGGAGACGTTGCAACTCCTTCAAAGGGCGTATTTGGAGACGTGCCTGCTGTTTCCTTTTATTTGATTTGATCTCCAAAACTGTGACATTTCACTACAGGTGAATACATTTACATGCAGATTAAACTTTATTGATGATCCTGTTGTTCGACTCCCGTCAATTCTAGTATGTCATGTCAGGACAAATCACTCCACTGTGCCGTGAACATTTCACACCCTGGGGATTAAATACATTCCTGAAATATTTTTTTATTCGCAACCTTTATATTTGCTTATTGACATATTGGGCTACCAAGCTCTGCTGGAACCTGCATATGTTTATTTTAAACTCTTCTGGAAGTGCTAAACTTTTATCAGATGCCAAATATGTCACATCTGAACTTTGAAGAACTGTTACTGTATAAGTATGTGTGCGTGCATGTATTTATGCATGTATATGCATGTCTGAAGTTTCTTACTTCACAGTGATGGTGTGACTCCACATCTTGTTATTTGTAAATTAAACAAACAAGATATAACATGTTAAACAATAAACCTAAGAGGTGCTTGTGGGTGGATTTTGATACCTTTGGACAGAGCCAAGCTAATTGATCCCCCCCCTGTTTCCGGTCTTTATGCTAAGATAGGAAAAACGGCTGCTTGCTTTAACTTCATATTTACTGTACAGACATGAGAATGGTATCAATCTAAACATCTAACTTTCAGCAAGAAAGACAATGATGAATTTACCAAGATGTCAAACTAATCTAGGGGTACTTTGCTGATTTAAATCCAGCTCTATGTCATCTTTGTGTGGGTAGTGGGTGTAGATGAACGGTGTTTGACTTCTTGCAAACCTTTGTGACCCATTTCGCGTAATCTGGATCTCAGCAGACCTCGGCTGCTCAGAGCTTTGTGCGCTGCCGCCACTTAGGGAAGCCAAACACCGTTCATCTGCACACACTGCCCACACTGCCATGACACAGAGCTGGATTTACATCAGCAAACCATCTCATTAAGTCAAGTCCGAAACCCAGTCTAAATGTGGCCAAGTCAAGTGATGCTAAGACCAGAAACTAAAACTATGTAGTACTCTTCATATTGTTGTTGTCTTATTTGTTGTTCATAGTGAGGGTCAACTGTGATATTACTTAAATCACTCAGTACAGTGCAATGGATTTAGAAACAATTAAAATGAGAAAGGAAATGGAAACAATTACAGTAGTGACGTACACGCCTCCGATCAGTTCTGTGCTCTCTTCCATACCTGTGAAACCGAAAGAAAAGAGGCTCTGTGTTTTAGCTGTGAGGTATTATTCTGCCGTTCCACCCAACAAGGCAGTTATTACTCTACCCTGTAATCAAAAGATACACAGGTAGAGTGCAACCTGCTGGTACAGGCCCACAGGCTGCTCACTGACACACAATGATCTCCCACTGCAGTGTAAAAGGATCACACTCATTAGTCTAAACTGAGAGTGTGTTTACGTTAAGTCTGAATGCCGATGTAACTCATTCATACACTAACAGTCTACAGCTAATAGAGGCTCTCTGCTTCCACAGAAAACACACATCAACCAGCTTTATTCATACTGTCTGAGTTAATAAACTGCTTCATCACGAGGGAGTGGTAAAGATACTGAAACATAATTTTTTTGCAATACGTGCTAGTGACATAAAAAGTGACAGACAACCAAAGTAACTTGTAAAATGGTAGGAAGGGGGGTAAAGTAGTAGTTCAACATGTTTTGTGTTTACCCAGTCAAATGATAAAATCAGTATCACATTATCGCGGTTGTTGTTGTTGTTTTTCATTAGAAATAAGCCCAGGACACTGTCACAGTGTATATGTCATTAGTTTTGCAGTTTTTGGTCATAAACCAAAGTGTTGGACAAACATGATGACCTGAAGATAGAAAAAGTCATAATATTTTAAATATTTTAAAATATTTAGCTTTTTCCTTTATACATTCAAAGTCAATGGAGCAATCTTTAAATCCTCTTCTAAATGCTACTCCTCCCACATACTTTTACTCACAGACGTCGTTCAAACTTTAAACTATTCACAAAACCTTCAGTTATCAGAAAGTTATTCAGCTTTTTGATATATTTCCCAGTTTTGTGTTATCACTGTTTAAGTTAAGTGCTTCCTTAGGCGTTTTCACTGCGTTTTTAAGAGCTGCTAAGTGTGGGTGATGTCAGAGCTACAGTGCAGAGGAGAGAGAACATCGTTTAAAAATTTTCTCTAAAACCTGCTCTCACAGCCACAATTCTTATTTCTCATACACCATTTACGTGCATACATCAAAACATCAATATACTTGTGTACATTCAGCCGTTGTGCTCATTTAAGCAATAGGACCTATACATTTGGCTCAGTGAGCCTCTAAATGACAATAGCCACAAGCATTCCTTCATTGACAGCCCTTCTTAATCCTCATGACTTTTCTTTCACTTTTTTGACATACTATACTATGACTGTTTTCAACATAATTTATTTTAGTGGCACAGTGGCTCAGTTGCTAGCACTGCTGCAAGTAGGCAATGAAGACTCTGCCCCAGGTTTGATTCCCAGTCAAGGCTAGAGCTTTTTCCTTCTTGACATACTAAAGTAGTTTTTTAGTAATTTTTTCAGCATAACTTTTAATAATTTTTTTTTACACACTATTCTATGACTTTTTCATAACTTTTTTCGACATACTATACTAAGACTTTTTTTTTAAACGATACCATGACTTTTTTTATGACTTTTTATGACATACTATACTATGACTTCTTTATGACTTTTTATGACATACTATATTACGTCTTTTTTCGACATACTAAATTTTGACTTTTTATGACATACTATAATATAACTTTTTATGACTTTTTTCGACATACTATACTATGCCTTTTTATGACTCTTTTCGACATACTATACTATGCCTTTTTATGAAATACTGTACTATGACTTTTTATGACTTTTTTCGAGATACTATACTATGCCTTTTTATGACATACTGTACTATGCCTTTTTATGACATACTGTACTATGCCTTTTCATGCCGGCCAAATAAATATTCTTCAACAAGCAATGTAGTTCCAAGGCGACATTAAGCAGAATGGTTACCATGCAACACATAGACACAGTTCAAAGCATGCTTTTCGACATACTATAGTGTGACTTTTTTCGCCATACTGTACTATGCCTTTTTTCGACATACTATACTATGACTTTTTTATTACTTTTTTACGACATACTATACTATGACTTCTTTATGACTTTTTTCAACATACTGTACTATGACTTTTTATGACATACTATACTATGACTTTTTAATAACTTTATGACATACTATACTATGACTTGTTTATGCCATACTATTTGGCTTATTGCTTTTATAAAACATCACTATAAAACTTCATATATCTCTTAAAATAGTAATTCTTCACCAAGCATTGTAGTTCCACAGACAGTAAGCAGAATGGTTACCAGGCAACACACAGACGCAGTTCAAATCATCGTCTTCAACATACTTTACTATGACTTTTTTAGTATGTCCTACACATCCAGGGTTGAGGTTCAGAGGTAGAGTCGGTGCCCCGTAACCAAGAGGTTGGCATCCTGATCCTCTGACATGTCAAAGTGTCGCTGAGCAGGTCAGTGAACACCAAGTTGTCCATTTCTCCTAATACTTAGGATGGGTTAAAATGCACGAAAAGAAGAAGATGCAATACTGTAATTTGAAAATAATTTAAAAAAATTTCGACACTCTATACTATCATTTTTTTTCGAGATACTATACTATGACTTTTTATGACTTTTTTCAACATACTATACTACGACTTTTTTCGACATACTATACTATGACTTTTTTATGACTGTTTTCGACATACTATACTATGTCCTTTTTATGACTTTTTTTGACATGCTATATTATGACTTTTTATGACATACTATACTACGACTTTTTTTCAACATACTGTACTTTGACTTCTTTATGACTTTTTTCGACATACTATGCTATGACTTTTTTCGACATACTATACTCTGACTTTTTTTCGACATACTATACTATGACTTTTTATGACTTTTTTCGACACTCTATACTATCATTTTTTTTCGAGATACTATACTATGACTTTTTATGACTTTTTTCAACATACTATACTATGAATTTTTTATGACTTTTTTCGACATACTAAACTATGACTTTTTATGACATACTATACTTTGACTTTTTATGACATACTATACTACGACTTTTTTTCAACATACTATACTATGACAGTTTTATGACTTTTTGACACTCTATACTATCAATTTTTTTCGAGATACTATACTATGACTTTTTATGACTTTTTTCAACATACTATACTATGACTTTTTTCGACATACTGTACTATGACTTTTTTTCAACATACTATACTATGACATTTTTATGACTTTTTTCGACACTCTATACTATAAATTTTTTTCGAGATACTATACTATAACTTTTTATGACTTTTTTCAACATAATATACTATGACTTTTTATGACATACTATAATATGACTTTTTATGACAAACTATACTATGACTTTTTATGACATACTATACTACGACTTTTTTTCAACATACTACACTATGACTTTTTTATGATTTTTTTTCGACATACTATACTATGACTTTTTAATGAATTTATGACATGTCTTTTTTATGCCATACTATTTGGCTTATTGCTTTTATGAAACCGTCACTACATATATCTATTAATGTTTCATTAAATAAACACAGAGAAACAAAAAATACAATGTTTTATTGATTACAAATAGTAATTCTTCACCAAGCAATGTAGTTCCAAGGCAACATTAAGCAGAATGGTTACCAGGCAACACACAGACGCAGTTCAAATCATCGTCTTCAACATACTTTACTATGACTTTTTTAGTATGTCCTACACATCCAGGGTTGTGATTCGGAGTTAGAGTCAGTGCCCTTTAACCAAGAGGTTGGCTGTTCAAACCAAGGATCCTCTGATCCTCTGACATGTCAAAGTGTCGCTGAGCAAGTCACTTAACCCAAATTGACCATGTCTCCTAATACTTAGGATGGGTTAAAATGCATGAAAAGGATAAGTAACAATACTGTCATTTGAAAAAAAACTCTTTATACTGTGACTTTTTCATAACATACTATACTATGACTTGTTTATGAATTTTTGTGACATACTATACTACGACTTATTTTTGACATACTACAACTTTTTATGACTTTTTTCGACATACTGTACTACCAATTTCTTTTGTACATACTATAGTATGACTTTTTTATGATTTTTTTTTCGACATACTATACTATGAGTTTTTGTGACATACTATACTATGACTTTTTCGACATGCTATACTATGATTTTGTCATGACTGTTTTCAACGTACTATACAGTAACTTTTTTGTCTTATTTCGACATACTATACTATGATTTTTTTCTAACTTTTTATGACATACTATACTATGACTTTTTTCGACATACCATACTTAGACTTTTTTATGACTTTTTTCGACATGCTAATATATTTTGACTTTTTTTCGACATACTATACTATGACGTTTTTTGACATACTATACTATGACTTCTTTATTACTTTTTATGACATACTATACTACGACTTTTTTCGACATACTATACTTTGACTTTTTATGACTTTTTTCGACATACTATACTATCACTTTGTATGACTTTTTATGACATACTATACTATGACTTCTTTATGACTTTTTCGAAGTACTATACTACGATATTTTATGACTTTTCATTACATACTATACTATGACTTCTTTATGACTTTTTATGACATAATATACTACGACTCTTTCTGACATACTATACTACCAATTTCTTTTCTACATACTATAGTATGACTTTTTTATGATTTTTTTCGACATACTATACTATGACATTTTATGACATACTATACTATGATTTATTTCAACATACTATACTATGACTTTTTCATGACTTTTTATGAAATACTATACTATGACTTCTTTTTGACTTTTTAGACATACTATAATACGACTTTTTTTGACATATTAAACATTGACTTTTTATGACATACTATACTATGACTTTTTATGACTTTTTTCGACATACTATACTATGATTTTTTTCAACATACTATACTATGACTTTTTATGAATGTTTGTGATATACTATACTGCGACTTATTTTCGACATACTATACTATGACTTTTTATGACTTTTTATGACATACTATGCTATGACTTTTTATGATTTTTTTCGACATAATATACTATTCCTTTTTAAAGACATACTATACTATGACTTTTTTAAGAATTTTTGTGATATACTATACTACGACTTTTTTTCGACATACTGTACTATGATTTTTTGTCTTTATTCGACATACTATATACTTTTGACTTATAAATATTTTATGACTTTTTCAACATACTATATTATAACCTTTTATGAAATACTATACTATGACTTTTTTCATCATACTACACTATTACTGTTTTATGACTTTTACTATGACTTTTTTATGACTTTTACTATGACCTTTTATGACATACTACACTATGACTTCTTTACGACTTTTTTCCGATATACTATACAATGACCTTTTTATGACTTTTTTCGACATACTATATTATAACTTTTTATGAAATACTATACTATGACTTTTTTCATCATACTACACTATTACTGTTTTATGACTTTTACTATGACTTTTTTATGACTTTTACTATGACCTTTTATGACATACTACACTATGACTTCTTTACGACTTTTTTCCGACATACTATACAATGACCTTTTTATGACTTTTTTCGACATACTATATTATAACTTTTTATGAAATACTATACTATGACTTTTTTCATCATACTACACTATTACTGTTTTATGACTTTTACTATGACTTTTTTATGACTTTTACTATGACCTTTTATGACATACTACACTATGACTTCTTTACGACTTTTTTCCGACATACTATACAATGACCTTTTTATGACTTTTTTTGACATTACTTTTTGGACTTTTTTCGACACTCTATACTATGACTTTTTTTATGACTTTTTTCGACATACTATACAATGACTTTTTATGACTTTTTTTCGACATACTATACTATGACTTTTTTCGACAAACTTTACTATTACTTTTTATGACATACTATACTCTGACTTCTTTGACTTTTTCGACATACTATACTATGACATTTTATGACTTTTTATGACATACTATACTATGACTTCTTTATGACTTTTTATGACATACTATACTACGACTTTTTTCGACATACTATACTTTGACTTTTTATGCCTTTTTCAAGACATACTATACTATGACTTTTTTATGAATTTTTGTGATATACTATACTACGACTTTTTTTTGACATACTATGCTATGACTTTTTTCGGCATACTATACTCCATACTATGACTTTTTTATAATTTTTTCGACATACTATACTATGACTTTTTATGACTTTTTTCGACATACTATACAATGACTTCTTTATTACTTTTTATGACATACTATACTACGACTTTTTTCGACATACTATACTTTGACTTTTTATGACATACTATACAATGACTTTTTTATGACTTTTTTCAACATACTACACTATGACTTTTTTCCACATACTATACTATGGCTTTTTATGACTTTTCATGACATACTATACTATGACTTTTTATGACTTTTTTCGACATACTGTACTATGCCTTTTTCAAGACATACTATACTATGACTTTTTTATGAATTTGTGTGATATACTATACTAAGACGTATTTTCGACATACTATGCTATGACTTTTTTCGGCATACTATACTCTATACTGACTTTTTTATGACTTTTTCGACATACTACACTATGACTTTTTATGACTTTTTTCGACATGCTATATTATGACTTTTTATGACTTTTTATGACATACTATACTATGACTTCTTTATGACTTTTTTCGACATACTATACTATGACTTTTTATGACTTTTTATGACATACTATACTATGACTTCTTTATCACTTTTTCGACATACTATACTATGACTTTTTATGACTTTTTATGACATACTATACTACGACTTTTTTTTGACATACTAAGCTTTGACTTTTTATGACATACTATACTATACAATGACTTTTTATGACTTTTTTCGACATACTATACCATGACTTTTTTATGAATTCTTTCAACACTGTACTATTTTATGACATAATACACTACGACTTCTTTTCGACATACTATACTATGACCTTTTAATGACTTTTTTTGACACTCTGTACTATGACTTTTTTTCAACATACTATACTATGACCTTTTTATGACATACTATACTATGACTTTTTATGACTTTTTTCAACATACTATACTACCACTTTTTTTCGACATACTATACTATGACATTTTTATGACTTTTTTTTGACATACTGTACTACGACTTTTTTATGACATACTATACTATGATTTTTTTTCTTTTTTCGACATAATATATACTTTGAATTTTTTTCGACATACTATATTATGACTTTTTATGACATACTACACTATGACTTCTTTATGACTTTTTTCGACATACTATACTATGACTTTTTTCCGACATACTATACTATGACTTTTTTCGACATACTATACTACGACTTTTTTGACATACTATACTATGACTTCTTTATGACTTTTTTCCAACATACTATACTATGACCTTTTAATGACTTTTTTTGACACTCTGTACTATGACTTTTTTTCAACATACTATACTATGACCTTTTTATGACTTTTTTCGACATACTACACTATGACTTTTTTATGACTTTTTTTTGACATACTATATATATACTATGACTTTTTAGTACTTTTTATGACATACTATACTATGACTTTTTAAAGAATTCATGACATGCTATACTACGACTTCTTTCGACATACTATACTATGACTTTATTACTTTTAATGACATACTATACTATGACTTCTTTATGACTTTTTCGACATACTATACTACGACTTTTTTCGACATACTATACTTTGAGTTTTTATGACATACTATACTATGACTTCTTTATGACTTTTTTCGACATACTATACTATGACTTTTTATAGTATACTTTTTCGACACACTATACTATGGCTTTTTAATTAATTTATGACATACTGTACTATGACTTTTTTATACCATACTATTTGGCTCATTGCTTTTATAAAACTGTTACCACATATATCTGTTAATGTTTCATTAAATAAACACAGAGAAACACATTTTTTTATTCATTACAAAAAGTCATTCTTCACCAAGCAATGTAGTTCCACGGCGACATTAAGCAGAATGGTTATAAGGCAACACACAGACGCAGTTCAAATTATTGTCTTCAACATACTTTACTATGACTTTTTTAGTATGTCCTACACATCCAGGGTTGTGATTCGGAGTTAGAGTCGGTGCCTGTTTATACTGTGACTTTTTCATGACATACTATACTATGACTTTTTACGACTTTTTTCAACATACTATACTACCACTTTTTTTCGACATACTATACTACGACTTTTTATGACATACTATACTACGACTTTTTTTGACATACTATGCTATGATTTTTTTTCTTTTTTCGACATACTATATACTTTGAATTTTTTTCGACATACTATATTATGACTTTTTATGACATACTATACTATGACTTTTTTCATCATACTACACTATGGCTTTTTTCGACATACTATATTATGACTTTTTTATGACTTTTTTCGACGTACTATACTATAACATTTTTAGGAGTTTTTTTGACATACTATATTATGACTTTTCATGGCATACTATACTATGACTTTTTTCAACATACTATACTATGATTTTTTCATGACTGTTTTCATCGAACTATACTATAACTTTTTTGTATTTTTTCGACACACTATACTATGACTTCTTTATGACTTTTTTCGACATTATACTATGACTTTTTATGACATACTATACTTGACTTTTTATGACTTTTTTGACATACTATACTATGACTTTTATGGTATACTATATTATGACTTTTTTCGACATACTATACTATTACTTTTTTATGACTTTTTTCGACATACTATACTATGACTTTTTTCCGACATAATATACTATGACCTTTTCATGACTTTTTTTCGACATACTATACTATGACATTTCTTTCGACATACTATACAGTGAGTTTTTATGGCATACTATACTTTGACCTTTTTAAAGAATTCATGACATGCTATACTACGACTTCTTTTGACATACTATACTATGACTTTATTACTTTTAATGACATACTATACTATGACTTCTTTATGACTTTTTCGACATACTATACTTTGACTTTTTATGACATACTATACTGTGACTTCTTCATGACTCTTTTCGACATACTATACTATGACTTTTTATAGTATACTTTTTCGACACACTATACTATGGCTTTTTAAATAATTTATGACATACTATACTATGACAATTTTATGCCATACTATTTGGCTCATTGTTTTTATAAAACTGTTCCTACATATATCTGTTAATGTTTCATTAAATAAACACAGAGAAACACATTTTTTTATTCATTACAAAAAGTGATTCTTCACCAAGCAATGAATGTTTGTGACATACTATACTACGACTTTTTTTCGACATACTATACTATGACTTTTTATGACTTTTTTCGACATACTGTACTACCAATTTCTTTTCTACATACTATAGTATGACTTTTTAATGATTTTTTTTCGACATACTATACTATGAGTTTTTATGACGTACTATACTATGACTTTTTTCGACATACTATACTATGATTTTTTTCATGACTGTTTTCAAGGTACTATACAATAACTTTTTTGTCTTTTTTCGACATACTATACTATGATTTTTTTCTAACTTTTTATGAAATACTATACTATGACTTCTTTATGACTTTTTATGACATACTACACTACGACTTTTTTTGACATACTATACTACCAATTTCTTTTCTACATACTATAGTATGACTTTTTTATGATTTTTTTCGACATACTATACTATGACTTTTTATGACATACTATACTATGATTTTTTTCAACATACTATACTATGACTTTTTATGAATGTTTGTGATATACTATACTGCGACTTATTTTCGACATACTATACTATGACTTTTTATGACTTTTTATGACATACTATGCTATGACTTTTTATGATTTTTTTCGACATAATATACTATTCCTTTTTAAAGACATACTATACTATGACTTTTTTAAGAATTTTTGTGATATACTATACTACGACTTTTTTTCGACATACTGTACTATGATTTTTTGTCTTTATTCGACATACTATATACTTTTGACTTATAAATATTTTATGACTTTTTCAACATACTATATTATAACTTTTTATGAAATACTATACTATGACTTTTTTCATCATACTACACTATTACTGTTTTATGACTTTTACTATGACTTTTTTATGACTTTTACTATGACCTTTTATGACATACTACACTATGACTTCTTTACGACTTTTTTCCGACATACTATACAATGACCTTTTTATGACTTTTTTCGACATACTATATTATAACTTTTTATGAAATACTATACTATGACTTTTTTCATCATACTACACTATTACTGTTTTATGACTTTTACTATGACTTTTTTATGACTTTTACTATGACCTTTTATGACATACTACACTATGACTTCTTTACGACTTTTTTCCGACATACTATACAATGACCTTTTTATGACTTTTTTTGACATTACATTTTGACTTTTTATGACATACAATTATTACTTTTTGGACTTTTTTTGACACTCTATACTATGACTTTTTTTATGACTTTTTTCGACATACTATACAATGACTTTTTATGACTTTTTTTCGACATACTATACTATGACTTTTTTCGACAAACTTTACTATTACTTTTTATGACATACTATACTATGACTTCTTTATGACTTTTTCGACATACTATACTATGACATTTTATGACTTTTTATGACATACTATACTATGACTTCTTTATGACTTTTTATGACATACTATACTACGACTTTTTTCGACATACTATACTTTGACTTTTTATGCCTTTTTCAGACATACTATACTATGACTTTTTTATGATTTTTTGACATACTATACTACGACTTTTTTTGACATACTATACTATGACTTTTTTCGCATACATACTCATACTATGACTTTTTTATAATTTTTTCGACATACTATACTATGACTTTTTATGACTTTTTTCGACATACTATACAATGACTTCTTTATTACTTTTTATGACATACTATACTACGACTTTTTTCGACATACTATACTTTGACTTTTTATGACATACTATACAATGACTTTTTTATGAATTTGTGTGATATACTATACTAAGACGTATTTTCGACATACTATGCTATGACTTTTTTCGGCATACTATACTCTATACTGACTTTTTTATGACTTTTTCGACATACTACACTATGACTTTTTATGACTTTTTTCGACATGCTATATTATGACTTTTTATGACATACTATACTATGACTTCTTTATGACTTTTTCGACATACTATACTACGACATTTTATGACTTTTCATTACATACTATACTATGACTTCTTTATGACTTTATGACATACTATACTACGACTTTTTTTGACATACTATACTACCAATTTCTTTTCTACATACTATAGTATGACTTTTTATGATTTTTTTCGACATACTATACTATGACATTTTATGACATACTATACAATGATTTTTTTCAACATACTATACTATGACTTTTTCATGACTTTTATGACATACTATACTATGACTTTTTTAAGAATGTTTGTGATATGCTATACTACGACTTATTTTCGACATACTATGCTATGACTTTTTTCGACATACTGTACTATGATTTTTTGTCTTTATTCGACATACTATATACTTTTGACTTATAACTGTTTTATGACTTTTTTCAACATACTATATTATGACTTTTTATGAAATACTATACTATGACTTTTCTCATCATACTACACTATGACTCTTTTTATGACTTTTACTATGACTTTTTTATGACTTTTACTATGACCTTTTATGACATACTACACTATGACTTCTTTACGACTTTTTTTCCGACATACTATACAATTACCTTTTTATGACTTTTTTCGACATACTATACTATGACTTCTTTATGACTTTTTTTGACATTACACTATGACTTTTTATGACATACAATTACTTTTTTGACCTTTTTCGACACTCTATACTATGACTTTTTTTTATGACTTTTTTCGACATACTATACTATGACTTTTTTCGACAAACTTTACTATTACTTTTTATGACATACTATACTATGACTTCTTTATGACTTTTTCGACATACTATACTATGACTTTTTATGACTTTTTATGACATACTATACTATGACTTCTTTATCACTTTTTCGACATACTATACTATGACTTTTTATGACTTTTTATGACATACTATACTACGACTTTTTTTTGACATACTAAGCTTTGACTTTTTATGACATACTATACTATACAATGACTTTTTATGACTTTTTTCGACATACTATACCATGACTTTTTTATGAATTCTTTCAACACTGTACTATTTTATGACATAATACACTACGACTTCTTTTCGACATACTATACTATGACCTTTTAAAGACTTTTTTTGACACTCTGTACTATGACTTTTTTTCAACATACTATACTATGACCTTTTTATGACATACTATACTATGACTTTTTATGACTTTTTTCAACATACTATACTACCACTTTTTTTCGACATACTATACTATGACATTTTTATGACTTTTTTTTGACATACTGTACTACGACTTTTTTATGACATACTATACTATGATTTTTTTTCTTTTTTCGACATAATATACTTTGAATTTTTTTCGACATACTATATTATGACTTTTTATGACATACTACACTATGACTTCTTTATGACTTTTTTCGACATACTATACTATGACTTTTTTCCGACATACTATACTATGACTTTTTTCGACATACTATACTACGACTTTTTTGACATACTATACTATGACTTCTTTATGACTTTTTTCCAACATACTATACTATGACCTTTTAATGACTTTTTTTGACACTCTGTACTATGACTTTTTTTCAACATACTATACTATGACCTTTTTATGACTTTTTTCGACATACTACACTATGACTTTTTTATGACTTTTTTTTGACATACTATATATATACTATGACTTTTTAGTACTTTTTATGACATACTATACTATGACTTTTTAAAGAATTCATGACATGCTATACTACGACTTCTTTCGACATACTATACTATGACTTTATTACTTTTAATGACATACTATACTATGACTTCTTTATGACTTTTTCGACATACTATACTATGACTTTTTTCGACATACTATACTTTGAGTTTTTATGACATACTATACTATGACTTCTTTATGACTTTTTTCGACATACTATACTATGACTTTTTATAGTATACTTTTTCGACACACTATACTATGGCTTTTTAATTAATTTATGACATACTGTACTATGACTTTTTTATACCATACTATTTGGCTCATTGCTTTTATAAAACTGTTACCACATATATCTGTTAATGTTTCATTAAATAAACACAGAGAAACACATTTTTTTATTCATTACAAAAAGTAATTCTTCACCAAGCAATGTAGTTCCACGGCGACATTAAGCAGAATGGTTATAAGGCAACACACAGACGCAGTTCAAATTATTGTCTTCAACATACTTTACTATGACTTTTTTAGTATGTCCTACACATCCAGGTTGTGATTCGGAGTTAGAGTCGGTGCCTGTTTATACTGTGACTTTTTCATGACATACTATACTATGACTTTTTACGACTTTTTTCAACATACTATACTACCACTTTTTTTCGACATACTATACTACGACTTTTTATGACATACTATACTACGACTTTTTTTGACATACTATGCTATGATTTTTTTTCTTTTTTCGACATACTATATACTTTGAATTTTTTTCGACATACTATATTATGACTTTTTATGACATACTATACTATGACTTTTTTCATCATACTACACTATGGCTTTTTTCGACATACTATATTATGACTTTTTTATGACTTTTTTCGACGTACTATACTATAACATTTTTAGGAGTTTTTTTGACATACTATATTATGACTTTTTATGGCATACTATACTATGACTTTTTTCAACATACTATACTATGATTTTTTCATGACTGTTTTCATCGAACTATACTATAACTTTTTTGTATTTTTTCGACACACTATACTATGACTTCTTTATGACTTTTTTCGACATTATACTATGACTTTTTATGACATACTATACTTTGACTTTTTTATGACTTTTTTTGACATACTATACTATGACTTTTATGGTATACTATATTATGACTTTTTTCGACATACTATACTATTACTTTTTTATGACTTTTTTCGACATACTATACTATGACTTTTTTCCGACATAATATACTATGACCTTTTCATGACTTTTTTTCGACATACTATACTATGACATTTCTTTCGACATACTATACAGTGAGTTTTTATGACATACTATACTTTGACCTTTTTAAAGAATTCATGACATGCTATACTACGACTTCTTTTGACATACTATACTATGACTTTATTACTTTTAATGACATACTATACTATGACTTCATTATGACTTTTTCGACATACTATACTTTGACTTTTTATGACATACTATACTATGACTTCTTTATGACTTTTTTCGACATAATATACTATGACTTTTTAATAGTATACTTTTTTCAACACACTATACTATGGCTTTTTAATTAATTTATGACATACTGTACTATGACTTTTTTATGCCATACTATTTGGCTCATTGCTTTTATAAAATTGTTACCACATATATCTGTTAATGTTTCATTAAATAAACACAGAGAAACACATTTTTTTATTCATTACAAAAAGTCATTCTTCACCAAGCAATGTAGTTCCACGGCGACATTAAGCAGAATGGTTATAAGGCAACACACAGACGCAGTTCAAATTATTGTCTTCAACATACTTTACTATGACTTTTTTAGTATGTCCTACACATCCAGGGTTGTGATTCGGAGTTAGAGTCGGTGCCCTTTAACCATGAGGTTGGCTGTTCAAACCAAGGATCCTCTGATCCTCTGACATGTCAAAGTGTCGCTGAGCAAGTCACTAAACCCAAGTTGACCATTTCTCCTAATACTTAGGATGGGTTAAAATGCATGAAAAGGATAAGTAACAATACTGTCATTTGAAAAAAACTGTTTATACTGTGACTTTTTCATGACATACTATACTATGACTTTTTATGACTTTTTTTTTGACATACTATACTATGACTCTTTATGACATACTATACTATGACTTTTTTCGACATACTATACTATGACTTTTTTATGACTTTTTTTTTGACATACTATACTACGACTTTTTATGACATACTATACTACGACTTTTTTTGACATACTATACTATGATTTTTTTTCTTTTTTCGACATACTATATACTTTGAATTTTTTTCGACATACTATATTATGACTTTTTATGACATACTATACTATGACTTTTTTCATCATACTACACTATGGCTTTTTTCGACATACTATATTATGACTTTTTATGACATACTATACTATGACTTTTTTCATCATACTACACTATGGCTTTTTTCGACATACTATATTATGACTTTTTTCGACGTACTATACTATAACTTTTTAGGAGTTTTTTTGACATACTATATTATGACTTTTTATGGCATACTATACTATGACTTTTTTCAAATACTATACTATGATTTTTTCATGACTGTTTTCATCGAACTATACTATAACTTTTTTGTATTTTTTCGACACACTATATTATGACTTCTTTATGACTTTTTTCGACATTATACTATGACTTTTTATGACATACTATACTTTGATTTTTTTATGACTTTTTTCGACATACTATACTATTACTTTTTTATGACTTTTTTCGACATACTATACTATGACTTTTTTCCGACATAATATACTATGACCTTTTCATGACTTTTTTTCGACATACTATACTATGACATTTCTTTCGACATACTATACAGTGAGTTTTTATGACATACTATACTTTGACCTTTTTGTGACTTTTTTTTGACATACTATACTGTGACTTTTTTATAAATTTTTTTGACATACTATACTACGACTTTTTTTGACATACTATACTATGACTTTATTACTTTTAATGACATACTATACTATGACTTCTTTATGACTTTTTCGACATACTATACTTTGACTTTTTATGACATACTATACTATGACTTCTTTGTGACTTTTTTCGACATAATATACTATGACTTTTTAATAGTATACTTTTTTCAACACACTATACTATGGCTTTTTAATTAATTTATGACATACTGTACTATGACTTTTTTATGCCATACTATTTGGCTCATTGCTTTTATAAAATTGTTACCACATATATCTGTTAATGTTTCATTAAATAAACACAGAGAAACACATTTTTTTATTCATTACAAAAAGTCATTCTTCACCAAGCAATGTAGTTCCACGGCGACATTAAGCAGAATGGTTATAAGGCAACACACAGACGCAGTTCAAATTATTGTCTTCAACATACTTTACTATGACTTTTTTAGTATGTCCTACACATCCAGGGTTGTGATTCGGAGTTAGAGTCGGTGCCCTTTAACCATGAGGTTGGCTGTTCAAACCAAGGATCCTCTGATCCTCTGACATGTCAAAGTGTCGCTGAGCAAGTCACTAAACCCAAGTTGACCATTTCTCCTAATACTTAGGATGGGTTAAAATGCATGAAAAGGATAAGTAACAATACTGTCATTTGAAAAAAACTGTTTATACTGTGACTTTTTCATGACATACTATACTATGACTTTTTTATGACTTTTTTTTTGACATACTATACTATGACTCTTTATGACATACTATACTATGACTTTTTTCGACATACTATACTATGACTTTTTTATGACTTTTTTTTTGACATACTATACTACGACTTTTTATGACATACTATACTACGACTTTTTTTGACATACTATACTATGATTTTTTTTCTTTTTTCGACATACTATATACTTTGAATTTTTTTCGACATACTATATTATGACTTTTTATGACATACTATACTATGACTTTTTTCATCATACTACACTATGGCTTTTTTCGACATACTATATTATGACTTTTTATGACATACTATACTATGACTTTTTTCATCATACTACACTATGGCTTTTTTCGACATACTATATTATGACTTTTTTATGACTTTTTTCGACGTACTATACTATAACTTTTTAGGAGTTTTTTTGACATACTATATTATGACTTTTTATGGCATACTATACTATGACTTTTTTCAATATACTATACTATGATTTTTTCATGACTGTTTTCATCGAACTATACTATAACTTTTTTGTATTTTTTCGACACACTATATTATGACTTCTTTATGACTTTTTTCGACATTATACTATGACTTTTTATGACATACTATACTTTGATTTTTTTATGACTTTTTTCGACATACTATACTATTACTTTTTTATGACTTTTTTCGACATACTATACTATGACTTTTTTCCGACATAATATACTATGACCTTTTCATGACTTTTTTTCGACATACTATACTATGACATTTCTTTCGACATACTATACAGTGAGTTTTTATGACATACTATACTTTGACCTTTTTGTGACTTTTTTTTGACATACTATACTGTGACTTTTTTATAAATTTTTTTGACATACTATACTACGACTTTTTTTGACATACTATACTATGATTTTTTTTCTTTTTTCGACATACTATATACTTTGAATTTTTTTCGACATACTATATTATGACTTTTTATGACATACTGTACTATGACTTTTTTCATCATACTACACTATGGCTTTTTTCAACATACTATATTATGACTTTTTTCGACGTACTATACTATAACTTTTTAGGAGTTTTTTTGACAAACTATATTATGACTTTTTATGGCATACTATACTATGACTTTTTTCAACATACTATACTATGATTTTTTCATGACTGTTTTCATCGAACTATACTATAACTTTTTTGTATTTTTTCGACACACTATATTATGACTTCTTTATGACTTTTTTTGACATTATACTATGACTTTTTATGACATACTATACTTTGATTTTTTTATGACTTTTTTTGACATACTATACTATGACTTTTTATGGTATACTATATTATGACTTTTCTCAACATACTATGCTATTACTTTTTTATGACTTTTTTTGACATACTATACTATGACTTTTTATGGTATACTATATTATGACTTTTTTCGACATACTATGCTATTACTTTTTTATGACTTTTTTTGACATACTATACTATGACTTTTTATGGTATACTATATTATGACTTTTTTCGACATACTATGTTATTACTTTTTTATGACTTTTTTCCGACATAATATACTATGACCTTTTCATGACTTTTTTTCGACATACTATACTATGACATTTCTTTCGACATACTATACAGTGAGTTTTTATGACATACTATACTTTGACCTTTTTATGACTTTTTTTTGACATACTATACTGTGGCTTTTTTATAAATTTTTTCGACATACTATGCAATGACTTTTTTCAACAAACTATGCTATGACTTTTTTTCGACATACTATTACTTTTTTATGATTTTTTTCGACATACTATACTATGACTTTTTTATGACTTATTTCAACATACTATGACTTGTCCACTGCTCCTAATACTTGCAATGGGTTAAAAATGCATTGATAGAATATCACTTGTGTTTTATGTTATACTCTGTGTTTTTTTTATTGTGATATGTATCCCCCTGGGTCTGAAATAAAGTTTATATATACTACATTGTACTGTCAGCTGACAGTACAATGTTGTACGTTTATCCTATGCTTTTTTATAACATATGTCATTTCTAAAGTGTGAGCTAGACGTACTCTATCTGTAAAGTGTCTTGAAATAACTATTGTTATGATTTGATACTATAAATAAAATTTAATTGAATACTATGAATTCATGACTGTTTATGACTTTTTTTCAATATACTATATTATGACTTTTATATGACTTTTTTTGACATACTATACTATGACTTTATGACTTTTTGACAGACTATACAATGACTTTTTCATAATATTTTGACTTTTTTTCTGACACATTATGATTATGACTTTTTTTAAACAAACTTAATATTTCATTAAAAATAATCGTTAAAAAAAATCAGAGGGTCACCAAAGTGTTAACAGTTCATCCTGAGGGGAACATGAACGTGTGAACCACATTTCTTGTCAGTCCATCCAATAGTTGTTGAGATACTTTACTTGAAACCATAACAGTCAACCTCAAGCGTTGGAGTGAGAACGTGGTGTTTCGCCTTTATCTGGTTTTCCGTTTATCTCCGCCCCCTCCCTCCCTGCATGGCTTGGTGCTGACTCAAAGAAAGGTAACACACATTCCTGACTAAATGGTGCAGGCATGTTCAGCCCTGTCAGTTATACCCGTGTGCAGGATAGTAGAAGAGGGACTTTTTCTCCATTGTTCTCCTCTCCAGTTTTATTTAAGGTTTATTTAAGGTTTCTTGAGGAGGTTTTGAACTTCAAGTGAGTTTTTTGAGTCCACGACAACCGTGCAGTTTTATGCTTTGGATCTCTTCATCTCTGACTCCTCAGAGTCTGAGACTTTAACTTAATGAGTGTTACATCTGTAAAACCATCTGTCCTACAATTTTCTAGCCTCTCATTGGTTTTGGCAAAGGCCTGAGAAACAGTCTTCCTTTAAACTGCAGTAGCTTGCCTAACAGCTCACACATCAATCCTCCTCCTGCACCTAATTGGATGAACACACCTCTCACTGGGCTCTCATTGGTCCTCGCTTTTGATTTTTGAACTGAAAAAAACGTGATACGCTGTGGAAAGACTGACCTTTGTCCAACTGCGCCACCTCTGAATTTTGGTTTGCAGTTGGTGGGAAAACCCCTATAGCACTTCTCTTTACTGTAATGTCATCTGAAGACTTTGTCACAAAAGCTTACTGTTTAAAGGAGAGTTAAAAGCAAAAGTTGAACATTTTTTAGGAATGCACTCATTCTCTTTCTTGCCAAAAGCGATTGAGTCTTAAAGTTAGACACGCTGGTCATTTTTAGATACTTCTCATAAATCAAGTGCTGCTTTCAGCCTACAGGTTATTCATTTTGTTGACAGTGAATATGCTGGCTTATTATTTGTTAGGGTTTCTATGGTTACATTGCAGAGAACAGGTGCACTCCTGGACTGAATTTGTACCTCAGAAAGCTAACGACACCCTTTACTGCCTCGAGGTGAAAAAAAGTTGCTTTGAGAAACTGAAATTCACCCTGACATATACCTGTCACAAACATACCTGCCACGCTTGTTACATAATGGACTTTTCAGAGTATCAGAGTCACATGAGAGCCTATTTAGAGCCTCTGCATGTGTGTGCAGGTGTAGAGAAACTCTACTGTGTTGTCTCTTATTAAATCTGCAGCTCTCAGGCTTTCAAAGAAAAATGGCAGTAGAATAAAGCCAACAGACTCTGTTAATCCACAGATTTAGCAGGTGGATTTACAACATTTACAAATGACAGCGGGTCAAAGGTCACGTTTCAGCGAGACATTTGCATGTTCGGATGTTTATGTTTATGTGTTCATTTCAGTTCCCACTGCTGATATATAATACAGGACGTGTTGCCAAAACACCTTTAAATATAGAGTTAAGAGATGAAAATAACAAAAAGTATGTAGTTCGCAGCATAGCAATAAATAGAGTAAAATGTATAACAAAGTGAATAAGGGTTTGGGTTCAATTTCAAAGTAGATTGATAATGAAGTAAGAAGCTTTATATTATAAAAAAAAGACGTTTTTCTGTGTGTGTTGGTTGTTAACAGCCGCTGTCTTTGTGTGTGTGTGTGTGTTACAGTGTGCGTTTGTGCTCGCCGTGTGTTTATAGAAACCACAGAAGTCATTTCCACGGGACACATTCTCCCGCTCAGGCAAACCTCAAATATGTAGCTGACATTTCACACTGATCCAGTCACAACATGCGGCATCCAGGCGGCTGTGTTTAGCGGGCCCTGGAACTGCCACTAGGACTGCGATCGAAAAATGAGGATTTATCGGAGATTCATGAACGCGAAATTGATCTCATGCGGGAGAGGATTGTTTCACAAGGTTACTGTCGGAGCAGGAAAGAGATTTAGCCGTCGTTCAAACTGGATTAAATTGATTGAAACATTGACATTTTGTCCATTTATTATAACCTTTATTTAATTGGTTTGTGATATATTTACATGGGTTATTATATATTATATTGATGTGCTGGTCAGGTCAATATAACCAGACCAGAATACAGACAATCTGATTAGTAATATAGGAACTATTGGATAGGCTAGAACAACACAATGTGATTCTGCTAATTTCACTTGTTTTTAATTAACCCTCCTGTTGTTCTCGGGTCAAATTTGACCCATTTTCCAAAAGTTTCTATATCACAAATTTGGGTTTCTTTCAACCAAATTTTCAAAAGCGTTGCATGGAACCATTCACTTTATTTTTTTGACAATTCAGTTGAAAGAAAACCCAAATTTCTGGTATGGAAACTTTTTGAAAATGGGTCAAATTTGTCTCGATGGTTGTTTTAAGCCCTCAACGTCCTACCCAACCCAAGGGTTAAATCGGAAGGGGTTAGTCTGTTGCTGCAGCCATGGCAACGCTTGGCTTGATGCCAAAGATCTGCATGCTGATTCTGTTTCAACAAGTCTTTTCATGTAACTAAGAGGCATAATAATCAAACAATAGCATCCACTCGAATAAAACGGATATTAAATAACAGCAACAATATCAAACGTGTGGCACAAAATGATTTCAATTTACAAAAAGAGAGGGGGATTTTCTAGAGGGGATTTATTGTGTTAACCTTCTTCTGTGTGTTTCTGACAACATAGATGAAAGTCTAAGTTTCCTTGACACTGATGGTATTTGTGTGTGTGTGTTCTCTGTTTATCTCGGGGGTGGAAGGAAAAGGATTATCAGGAGTTTAACCTGACCCGCAGAAAAAGAGCGTGTACCAAGATGACACGGGGCATTCTGTGTGTTGTACTTCTGTCTTTGTGAGGTCCAATTTGAAGTTTGAGACCTTGAGAGGATATTTTTAGAAAGGGAGTACATTTTGTCTGGCCCTTGCTTTAAGAAAAATAAGTCCTACAAGCTGAAATGGAGATGAAATGACTTGTTGAGACGGATGGTTTTCACTGTGTGTGTGTGTGTGTGTGTGTGTGTGTGTGTGTGTGTGTGGTGTCAGTGATCTACAGCCGAGGGCTTTTTCTGTCTTTCCTCACCTGCCACGCCCTAGTCTCCATGACTCTCTCTCTCTCTCTCTCTCTCTCTCTCTCTCTCACACACGCACGCACGCACGCACGCACGCACGCACACACACACACCACACACCACACACACACACACACACACACACACACACACACACACACACACACACAGCCAACAGTTTCAAAGAAAACACTCGCTTCTTTCTGTGATTGGGTGGTTTGAAGATACTCAGTCTCTGATTGGTCGTTTTCTTCTTGTAAAGCATTAAGACAGAAGCCTTGGTGTCCAGTGTTGGGCAAGTTATTTCCAAAATGTAATACATTATAGATTACTAGTTACTGTCATTTGAGAGTAATTAGTTATATTACAATATTACTGTCTCTGAATTGTAATGCGTTACACTACTTTTGCATTACTTTTGAGTTACTTTCACCAAAATAACAGGGGAAATTTGATTTGGCAGCTAGCTTGTGAATTTCACCACCGGATCAATAAAGTCTCCTCTTTATCCACTTTAATACATCATAGATTATTCATATTTTGTATAATCAATATAAATATGCAAAGTAACTAAAGCTATAAAAAATAGATAAGTAAAACGTATAACAGGCAAGTAGGAGAAAATGAAAATACTCAATTAAAAGTACGACATTGTTGTAAAATGTTTGTTTATAGCACTTCAATAAGAAATTCATGTTGTTTAGTTTAAAACACTCTAAAGGAAATGTTCAATTATAGTGTGATTAAAACTCACTATTAATATTATTTACAGTACTTCATTTACAGCTGATTTGTGAAAAGGTAGCCTACACAACCTTATTTAACAGTAATTTAGTTTTACTGTGAACCGTCACAGGAAGTGCTTTTTATTTTGAAGTAAGCTACACGGAAGTTGTCTGTTGTGTAGCCTACTCTTGCTAGCTTACTGAGATGCAACATGTCCGTCAGGCTCAAGTTGTTCACTTTCTTGTTTATAAAACTGCAACATATTGAACAGTAAATGGTCACAGTAAAAGACAAGCGCTTTTGGTCGTCATTCGAAGCCATTCCACTACAGGCACAGTTACTCTCCACGGCTGATAAAAATGCAATGATATTTACGTGTAACAAGCCTCAACATTAATTCCCGACATGTTTATCTGTTTATCTGTCAGCCGCTGACGTACCGTCACCTGTTGGGACATACATGCTGTCCATACCGTCTCTGGTTCTGGCTCTGACCACGGGAACAGAAACAGGACAGCTCACTTCAACGCAGCGTAATAACTCCTGAAAATAATATCCATCTCGCAAATGTATTTGTCTCTGCAGTCATCTCAACCATCGAATACAGCGACAGGAAATAATACGGCTTTTTTTTCCTGTGAAGAAATGTGCGGTGTTGGTGAATTCTTTAAAAAAACAATGCACCACTAAATGTTGAGTTAAATGCGTTGTAACTCGCGTTACTGAGATTGTAACGAGTATAATATTACCGAAATTTAATTAGTAATGCGTTATATTACTGCGTTACAGCAAAAAGGAATACATTACTGTAATTGCGTTACTTTTGTAACGCGTTACTCCCAACACTGTTGGTGTCACAGAATATGAATGACCAAAAAACACAACAAACAGGGCAAATTTAGGAAAATATTTCCACAACGTTTATGGCTTTACAAGGATGTCAAATTGGACAGAAATTTCACCCTGGGGACATTAATTTTAAGATATATTTTTTTTACAGGAATTTTGTAGAGCTGAGACAGTTTCTGTAAACAATAACAACACAACAGAACAAAAACAAAGCTGTTTTTAAACAAATAAATCATGGTAAGAAATAAAAAAACCCACGTATATTTCCAAAAAAATGTCATGAACACATTTATATCTAGCTCTATTATTACAGTGAGGGCAGTTTTCCTTAAGGCTGCTTGTGTCGATTTCAACATTTAAACGTATCTTGTTTAGGACAACAAATGTGATATTAATACATTCTGTGCTACGTGTTTTCTCAAACTGAACACATAAATATGTTTAGAAAGACACCTTGTTTTTATGATTTTCAGTTTGAGCATCTTCGAACTGCGGAGCTCAGGGTGAAAATGCACAAAGTGAAAAAAACACCCCCAAAAAAATGAGATTTTGAATGTGTGATCTGCAGACCGGCTATGATCTTCAGCTCCAGTTATCAAGGGTTTTTTTTCTAAACAAAATAAATACTTATCTCACTGGAGATCAGTGCATGTTGAAGTCTGAGATCACACACACCACCACATGCACACGCACGCACGCACATACACACACACACACACACGCACACACGCACACACACACACACACACACAAAATCAAAATAAACTAACTAGCTTTGAGCGCCGGAGAAATCGTCGCAGGTTTGGGGACAAAATACTGAAGAAAAGATGTGAGCTAGCGACAAAGCTGAACTTCAAATGATACAAAAGAAAAGTGTTTTGTCTTCTTTTACATTTTCGGATGAAAGACGGGCGTAATTCTTAACCTGCGAAATCGGCAATTTAAACAACCTTCGATCCAATTGTGGTAGCTCACCAAACTTTTCCGTCCAAAAACTACAAAGTATATCAAAGTATATAAACACTTTTAAAACCCTTAAAACAATAATGAAAATAATGTACTTGCTTCCGATTGGCTGGCAGGTGGACTTAAAACATATTGTATGTCAGCACTTTTTGTTAAAAGACGTGTTCAGCTTAAAGCTCAGAAACGACAACAGAGACATGGAGGAAAGCAGCCGGACACGGGGGGGAATTTGCCAATAAAGTTTTGTAGGAACGTCAATAAAATTAAAATCTCAACAGGCGACGTGTTTGTGACAAAGTGGGTTCGAAAAGACTTCTCAAAGTGGCGAGCACCAGACAAAGTGAGGTATCTGTTATTTGAATCAAAGTGTCCATCAATGACGCTGTCGAGTACAAAGAAGCATCCGGAAACTTTTAATTTGAAATCCTTCGCTGCACTTGAAGCGTCCCCCACACCCGGCAAACTCCACCCAAACGGCACAAAGAGTGAGATAAATCAAACCACAAAAAACTTTTTTCAGATAATATATATAATATAATATATATATATATATAAAAAAAAACAGAATACTGAATGTCTTCGTGTGTGGCCTCTGTGTGTGTCTGTCTGTGTGTGTGTGTGTGTATGTGTGTGGCCTCTCTCTGTGTGTGTGTGTGTGTGTGTGTGTGCGTGCGTGTGTGTCCTCCTCAGGTTTCCAGCAGGATAAAGAGAGTCAGTCATCGTAACCGTCAGTCCATCAGCTTCAGTGCAGGAAACGTCTCTCGCGCAGAGTTTCTCTGCGGTTTTTGGTTTCCTAAAGGAAGCGGCGAGCGAGACAAAAAGGTGAAGGATGACGTTTGTTGACACCAGGCGGAGGAGAAGAAGAGAAGGCGGTGACGATCCACTGATGGCGGATGAATTTATGGCCAAGGTGAAAGTGAAAAAAAAGCTAAAAAAAAAAACAACCCTTAAGATTAGAACAAACAAGTGAAGATTCCGGCTAATAATCCAAACTCTGATAGAATCCATCGTTTGGGTTCAATCGAGTTTCCTTTGTCCTTGTCAGCGAGATAGAGCGAGAGGAAGGGATGATGGGAAATCTGGTTTTGGCAAAGGGCTTCACCGGAAACCAGCCGGATCCAACCCGGACGCTCCTCCTCCCGGCTGCACAGATGGATCATGGGAAACAAAATGGTCGGATGGTTCGGGCCGGCTTCTCCTACAGCGAGAAAGAAGAGAGAAGAGAATGTTAGCAGAGCTGCAAATATCACTTTCATTACAGGAGGAGCCACCTGCCCTCTGCCACATATCTGTTTCCTATAGGCCCAATCACAACGTTTGTTCACAATGACTTCCGGGTACAAAACTTTACAAAACTAAACAACTAAAGTTGTTTTAGGTCGTGCAACAGAAAACTCAGATTGGACAGATAGTCTAGCTAGCTGTCCGGATTTACCCTGCAGAGATCTGAGGAGCAGTTAACCATATGTGTCATTTGTGCAATATGTAGGCTATTGGGGTTGTGCAATATGTTAGTTGTGTGATTCGTAGGCTATTGGGGTTGTGCAATATGTTAGTTGTGCAACAGAAAACTCAGATTGGACAGATAGTCTAGCTAGCTGTCCTGGATTTACCCTGCAAAAATCTGAGGAGAAGTTAACCATATGTGTCATTTGTGCGATCCGTAGGCTATTGGGGTTGTGCAATATGTTAGTTGTGCAACATCTCATTGTGCAAGGGCTGTGCTACACTGGTTGTTCAGTTAAAAACTGCCACTGAAAGGAGGAGTTAATGTGCTTACTATATAGGTACCTGTCTAATGTATATGAGAGCATGTTTTGTGTTGCATGAGAGTATGTGTTGAGAGAAGCTTATTTCTGTATTTTGTGTTGTCCTTGTAAAGCTGCGGAACGGACAGAGTACAAAACAAATTTCCCGTCAGGGACAATAAGTATATCTTATCTTATAGTCCTTGTAAATCCACCGGAGCTTAAAAGGAAGGTAACAGTCATACGGCCGAGAAGAGTGACGTCCGGCGTTTTTCCCGGCAATCCCGGAAGTGGAGCGGCATTGATATAGACTATACATCCACAAATCTACATCTGCCTCACACGCACACGCCCATCTACTCTCCTAACAACCCCACGCACACCACGCCCATCCATGAGTCTCTGCATCATATCACCCCAACATGCACTTACAGTATGTCCTACTTGTAAGCTTTTGTAAACATGTTGTTCTGCCACACCTGATGTTCATCCTGTCATGTTTTCTTGCTCCACCGACTCAAAGAAAGGACAGAGGACTACTTTCAATATTGATTCATACATCAGCTATTTTTCAGGTAACTGACTAATTGTTTAGCGTAATACGTGAGTCATATTTACTTGCGTAAGATTACAGGAGTTTGAAATTAAACTTTGAAAATTAAGCTCACATACTGTTTAAAAATGTATGACATCCAAAATCCAAATGTATGTAATGAATGAAAACCCACTACATGGAAGAATGTTTTGTAGCCCCGGCTGCGGCCCACCTGCAACACCGCCGCGGCCGGCCAGGGGATCACGGCCCACACTTTGGGAAGCGCTGATATAAATACTACATATTTATTATACAAAATATTACATATGTATATGTGTATACTAAGCTTTTTAGCTACAAAACTTTCCTTAAGGATGATTAAAGTTCTATCTTATCTTAAATATCTCTGTTGTTTTGTTGTCTAGTTTCAGTTTCTGAATCTGTCGAGTGTCGGCAGATGAAATACACACACACACACACACACACACACACACACACACACACACACACACACACACACACACACACAGGCACAGACACATAGTCTGTCTGTCTGATCCCTGCAGCAGTTTCCTGCTTTAAGCTTCTACCTGCAGCCTTTCAGGTGTGTGTGTGTGTGTGTGTGTGTGTGTGTGTGTGTGTGTGTGTGTGTGTGTGCGTGCGTGCGTGTGACAAATCAACAGTCTTATCTCACACACAAATACAACACACAGAGACTTAAAACACACACAGGAAGCTATGACACACACACACACCCACAGGGCTGTGTTTGCTCAACCAACTGGAGACAGCCTTGGTGGCTACTGTTACAACACACACACACACACACACACACACAACACCGCATGCACGCACGCACGCACGCATGCACGCACATTTTCTATAGGCTCAGTCTACCATTTAAAAGAATAGATTTCCAGTGCTGGTTCCATGGTACAGAATTTTGGGATGGTCATCATGGAAACATTAATTGGTCATGTGACAAGGCTGGGAAGACTGGCAGAACAATGGATATCCCAATTGTCATATTTAAGGGGGGGGCGGAGCCCCTGATCGTACATCTTTATATATATCTGATTTTACATTCGTTACATTTACATACATTGATGTTGCTGTCGACCAACATGCTTTTATCTGCTTATTATAATAAAGTAATCAGTGGACTCACCAGCAGTGTGCAGGGACTTCTTCAGTACGGTGACTCAACACTGAGAACACAGACACAACAGAAAACAGTGATTAGCACCGATTACGACCTCACTCTGCTGCATGGTTATCAGTGATGACGCTTTGTGGAGAAATGTCATATCGCAGACTGACATTGTTTATGGCTTCAGACGGTACGAACACAGAGAATAAACTAGATCCATAGAAACAAATAGGACGAGTTGCGTTCAACTATCACATCAACATGTACAATACCATGACATGTTATACTTAAAGGACAGATGGAACTTAAGCAAACACCATCAGTATACTGAAAGAATGTTTACTTAAGGTAAATATCTTTTACTTTTGGAAGTCAATGTCCGTGGTTTGTTGATTCACGCACACACCCGTCTATCTGACAGCATCATCACTTCCTGATATACTTTCAGGATGATGTAATCACACACACACACACACACACACACACACAGACAGACACACCAGACACACAGACACACACACACACACACACACACACACACCACACAAACCAGACACACACAGTGTTCAAACCACCACACACATACACACACACTCACGCACGCACGCACTCACGCACGCACACCACTTTGTTTTCACTATCTTTACTGGGACCCGTCATTGACATAATGCATTCCCTAGCCCCTTACCCCTAACCTTAACCATCACAACTAAATGCCTACCTTAACCCTTACCCTCACCCTAACCATAACCTAATTCTAACCCTAATCCTAAACCAAGTCTTTAACCTTGGGGGTCCAGCATTTTGGGCCCCTCAAGGCTGTGCAGACCCCACAAGTATACTGTATTCCCTGGTTTTTGGACCCCACGAATATAGTAAAACAAGCACACACATACACACACAATACACACACACACACACACACACACACCACACACACACCACACACACACACACACACACATACACATACACACAAGTAGTGACTTCAATATAAGATTGAGCTATAAGTTGCACAAATAAATGTACACAGAGAGCTGCTGATGTATATTTAATTCATTTTACTTTTCAGAATCAGAACAGGCTTTATTGCCAAGTACGCTGCACATACGAGGATTTGTCATGGTGTTGTTGGAGCATGTCACACATACAAATATAAGAAGGATAAAAAGAATAGAAATATTATATTATAACAATATAATATTTAAACATTTTAAACTACTTGGAAGAAATAGCAGAGTGGAAAGTGTTATGTGTGGCATATTTTATATTGATACTGTATACAGTATCTATCTATCTATATATATATATATATATACTATATATATATATATATCAGAAAAGAAAAAGAAAAAAAAAGAAAACTGATAGTTTTTGACAGTTTGTGCAGAACTGAATTAACATTTTCTATTTTGTGGGTCTTATCTGGTTGGTTCTTATCTGGTTGGTTCCTGCTGCACACTGAAATGTGGATGAGACTCATTTCATTGCGCAATCCTGTATTTCACAATTATTATAACAGATAGAGCACTGTGAACAGATGGAATTACTTACAGACTAATATGTAGCTTTTTCTGCATTAAATGTCTAAACATGACTGGCCTGTGTTATATCTTATGTTGAGATGTACTTACATTACCCCCCAAATGTTTCCAAGAATGTTCAACTGTGGCTGCCCCCTTTCAGTGCTACTAAGTTAATACGACATAAACTTCTCTAGTAAAGTCAATTTGGTTTTCTTGAAGATTCAGGTCACATTAGCGCATACTTTAGCATGACATTGCTACGTTGCGCACATTTTTACAGCGCAGTTTGATCTGGGTCAATCTGAACTTCATATTCTGACTGATTAAACTGTCTAAATATGTGTTAGTGATGCTGCGTCCAGGCACCTTTTTACACACATAAACAACAATTGTTGACCGTTTGATGCTGTACAGACGCTGGTGATTAACGATGAGAAATAGAATAATAGACATAAATAGGCAACGGAAAGTAAGTCCGCACATTGTAATCAAAACAATACACATACATGTCTTACTACAGGTTATGTTATTAATGAGCCCAAAACATGTCGCCTACCTAGAAATCGCTAGTATCAGCTAGTAGTAGCTGCTAGCTAACGCTAGTTAGAAGGGTTTGTTGTGACTTTGCCTGAATGCTACCAGTCGTTGAGTTGTGACTATTTAATGTCGTAATTTACGGGCTGAAAATTGTGTCTGGAACGCACGCATGAGCACTTCTCTTTGCCGAGATAATATATATATATATATATATAACGCTCCTTCAAAAATTGTGTAAGCGAATTAAATATACCGAAACACGTCAAGCTTGAGCTACCACCTATGAGCTAATACGTGACTCAGGTTGATGCTACCCACTAGCATGCTACCCACTCAGGCAAAGCAGTATTTTGGAGAGTGCTACTTGCCGACCTGCGGATGAAACCAAATCCAAAACCAATTACTACAGCTCTTGCGAAACGGGCTGGCACCTACGTGCAGACACTGTCACGCATCGTAGAACGACTCCGGTACTCAGACGGACACAGCGGTTGGCATGTTCCTGACCCGTCCTCATCCAAATCTTAAAGTACAAAGTCATAAAGTACTTTCTTTGCATTCACTCTTGATTTGTGCAAGCAGATACACTGGTATAATTGCTTCCAGTGTTATAGGTACTTAAAAACAGTTGTCTGAAATGCAAGAACAATAGAAATTTAATCATGTGATCAAACATATGCGATTAATCGTGATTACTATAGAATTCAGCGATTAATCGCGATTAACAATTAATCCTTTTACAGTCCTAATATATATAATATATATATATCTACACAGACCTTTTCGTGAGTCATGAATCTTACACAGAAACTGTGATACATTTTTTGGGCCACTGCCAAGAGCAGCAGCGGGAAAAGGGGTCAGTGGATGAAAAACACTTTCACACAATGTAAAAAATGTACCTAACGTTGTAGGATGCCGAAGGCCGGGTAGACTGACAGGTGAGAAACAAGCTGGGAGAGGACAAAGAAAAGATTGGATGGTATCAGAGTCTTTGTGATGACGGGAGAAAGCGGCAGAATAGCTTTGATGCCCTTACTATTCATTGATATAGTCGAAAATCCAAATCATTTCTGCCCGTTTGTCAATAAAATCCTAATATACAGATTTAAGATGTATTATTAGACAATGCAATGCAACATTTCTGTAAATGCGCCCATGTAGCCAGTCGCCGTAATTTCAACTGTAGTCCTAGTTCCCTAACATGCATGTCTTTATGTCTTTATAAGACGTATCCCCTGCATGCACCGAAATCGCTACGCCTATGGCGACAGATGATTCGAGTATACACAGAACATGCAGAAAGTACTGTGCTTGATGATGTAGAGCACCTGTGTCAACGCAAGGCCCGTGGGCCAATCTGGCCCCTCGCCGATCAGTGCTCCCGGCCCGCATACAATTTAGGTTCAATACATATTGGCCCACCTAGTGTCTCGCTTTTGCTGATGT
>NC_050188.1:12209692-12212192 GCF_008315115.2 Sander lucioperca | reverse complement strand
ATCCTTCACAATAAAAGCCTTTCAGGAGTCTGAATCCATAATTACATGTTTTACAAAGGGGTCACACACACACACACACACACACACACACACACACACACACACACACACAGGTTGGTTTCACTATCTTTGTGGGGACCCGTCATTGACATAATGCATTCCCTAGCCCCTTACCCTAACCTTAACCATCACAACTAAATGCCTAACCTTAACCCTTACCCTCACCCTAACCATAACCTAATTCTAACCCTAATCCTAAAACCAAGTCTTAACCCTTTAAGCGCCAAAGTCGCAAAATTGCGACACAACGCGGTACTGAACCAAACAGCTGTTTTCTCTGAATAGAGTGTTATATGTCATTCATACTCCCCTCCACTAGTTGACAGACATCCCGTACTTAGACCTTAGCTCAGAAATACGTCATGCTTCAATGCAAAATTTTCGAGAAAATCCCATCCAAACGTGACTTTTTTTGTCAAAAGCGACTAGCGACTTTTTCTGGTGTTATTGGAGACTTTTGTGGTGTTTGGAGACTCGTGAAAGCACGTATTACTGTGCTCAACGAAGAGCGGGTGCTGCCGTGAGCCCCTCCCCCGTCCAAAAGCACTCACAGGCGGTCAGCAGTCCCAACCTGCAGTCAGAGCAGAGAGCAGACGCACACCACTCCGCATCCAGGCTGCAAATGAATCGCGCATGCGCATGGCCGCCGACGTTCCCGCCCTAGCATACAAAGCGGGATGTAAACAATGGGTGTAAATGTAAATGTTTCTTCACTCTCACACAAAATAATTATGCAAATTAGGCGACTTTTAGGACAGCCAATAGCTACTTTCCTTACTGAGCAGGTGTTGGGTGAGAAATCGGAGATAGTGTGCCACAAAGCTATTTGCTGAAGCGGTATTGCTGGATTTATGAGTTATTGAGAGAAAATGGCAAGCAAAAAGTTTACACTTAGTGAAGTGATGGGTCTCCTATTCGCTGATCCTGATTCTGAAGGGGAAAATCCACCTTTGGGAGATGATGATCGGTCGATTAGTGAGCGTGCTAGTAGAAGTAGCGGGGGTGGTGAGAATAGCGCTGGGACCAGCGGTGTTAGTGTTCGCACTTTCTACAGCGCCGGTCACGGTGCGTCAATACGCGGCAGTGGTGCAGCCATGCAACGCAGCAGTGTTCACGAAGCACCCAACACTAGCAGGGGGAGACGTGGGCGAAGTGTTCGTAGAAGGGCTGGTGGGTGTCGTAGAGGCAGCAGGGGTAGTCTAAATAGGGCTGAAAGTAGTGATGATGAGTCTTTCAACCCTTTGCAAAATGGAAGAGGGTGCAGGGGTACACGAGGTCGCAGTGTCCATAGGAGAGGTGGACGTGGTAGAGGCAACAGGGGAAGGCAGAACAGGGCTGGAAATGATGATGATGATGATGATGATGGTAATGGTGGCTGGGCTTACTTGAGAGATGAGGAAGTATATCAGGAATGGATAAAGCCCTTTGATGAGCAAATTGGATATCGTGGTGACAGAGAGCTTAGCAGTGATTCAAGGTCTATAGATTTTTTGTCCCTCTTTCTGACTGATGATTTCTGGAGTCACATTACAATGGAGACAAATCGGTACGCTCATCAGTATTTAGGCTCTCATGAACTAATGCCAAGTTCACGGTTTCATGAATGGTATGATGTCACTGTCCCTGAAATGAAAGCCTTCCTGTCACTGCATTTGAGCATGGGCCTGGTACATAAATCAGAGATTGAGGATTATTGGGCAGAATTTTGGCCAATTTTTACACTGGGATTTGGGAAAGTGATGTCTAGGAACAGATTCGAAATTATCCTGTCTTTCTTCCACTTTGCCAATAATGATGAGTATGTTGAGAGGGGCCAGCCAGGTTATGATAGACTGTTCAAGGTGCGCCCAATAATTGACCTGATCATTCCACGCTTTTCAGCTGTCTATGGCCCACGCAAACAACTGTCACTGGATGAAATGACCATAGCTTTCAAGGGAAAGTCCACATTGAAAATGTACAATCCAAACAAACCAGACAAATATGGTTATAAGGCATTTGTTTTGAGTGAAGCCAAGTCAGGATACGTTCTGCAGTGGTCTTTGTACACTGGACAGCATGGTGATGAGGTCACTGATTTAGGTGCCACCCATGTTCTAGTTCGGCAGCTGATGGCCCAGCACAAGGGGAAAGGGCATGAGTTGTATATGGATAGCTACTACACATCACCAGCTGTAGCAAATGAGTTGGCAAATGAGGAAACTGGTTTGTGTGGGACAGTCAGTAGCCAAAGGCGAGGTATGCCAAAGGCCCTGAGAAAGACCGAGTTGCCCTTGGCCAGAGGAGATGACCCAGTGTTCATGAGGCATGGCAAAATGTTGGCGTGTGCGTGGCATGACGTAAAGCGTTTCCATTTGTTGTCCACTCTTCACGGGAACTCGTGTGTCCGGAAACGGATCAGGTCCAAACATACGGACAGTGGGTTTAGAGATATAAACAG
>NC_050188.1:12179692-12199692 GCF_008315115.2 Sander lucioperca | reverse complement strand
ACTGATTATTTACATGGAGTCTGGTGTAGATATGCTGGCTCTATACACGCTAAAAGTACTGATTATTTACATGGAGTCTGGTGTAGATATGCTGGCTCTATACACGCTAAAAGTAGTGATTATTTACATGGAGTCTGGTGGAAATATGCTGGCTCTATACACGCTAAAAGTACTGATTATTTACATGGAGTCTGGTGGAAATATGCTGGCTCTATACACGCTAAAAGTACTGATTATTTACATGGGGTCTGGTGGAAATATGCTGGCTCTATACACGCTTAAAGTACTGATTATTTACATGGAGTCTGGTGGAAATATGCTGGCTCTATACACGCTAAAAGTCCTGATTATTACATGGAGTCTGGTGGAGTTTGGTGATGGTGATTTCATGTTAAACTAAAAGGATCTTACTCTTTATATTCTGAATCGGTTCCTCCCAGATTCTGTGATTTCACTGAAGATTGGCACTTTATGAGCTCCAGCTTTAATCTATTTGTTCATTTTTAATCCAATCACTAACAAGAAGTGGACTTGTGGTCCGCAGGTCGTTTGCCTCGGTGTGTAGCGAGCAGCCCGTGGAGGACGGCGACGAGGCGGCGAGGATGATTGCGGCGCTGAGCGCGGCTCTGGTCCAGCCGCCCGACGCCTCCAAAGCCCAACAGGAAGCAGAACCACAGCTGGAGCTGCTGCTGGTGATGGAGGGGGAGGAGGGGGGGGTGGAGGAGGTGGTGATGGAGGAGGAGGGAGAGAAGGAGGGAGAGAAGGAGGAGGCTCTGCATCGGGGGTTTTACGGTGACAGCGATAACGAGTCGTTTCTCGGCTTCATAGACGACTGATCCGCTGCAAATGTCCTGATAATGACATCTAATTAAAATAAACAGACTCTAAGGGACTATTTTAACGGTCTGAGCGCACGGCGTGAAGCGCCTGGTGCAGGTGTGTTTAGGGCGTGTCCAAATCCACTTTTGCTGGTTTAACGGCGGAAAAAAAGGGTCCGTGCGCCAGGTGCATGGTTCTAAAGGGTTGTACTTAGTGTCTTCATTAATCAGAGGTGTGTTTTGTAACATGCAATCAACCAATCAGAGATCATCTCCCATTCCCTTTAAAAGCCAGGCGTGTTTGGACCTTGGAGCATTGCTGTTATGATGGAGGATTTGCACCGTAATATTTTTATTTGTAATCTTCTGCGTGTGTGTGCTGCTGTGCGTCCCTGTGTGTGTGTGTGTGTGTGTGTGTGTGTGTGTGCTGCTGTGTGTCCCTGTGTGTCCCTGTGTGTGTGTGTGTGTGTGCTGCTGTGCGTCCCTGTGTGTGTAACAAGCAAAGTGTGCGCTGTGCACGAGCCTAGGAGCATTTTACTAATGTTCTGTTAAAATAACAATGAAATGCTGCGTTATTGACTTTAGACCAGGTTTTTGTTGGTCAATGGGGCCATCACTTCCCGCTGCCTCAAGATAGCAATACGCCCAGAATGCACCTGAACACACCTCCCTGTAAGACCAGCACGCCCAGAATTCACCTGAACACACCTCCCTGTAAGACCAGCACGCCCAGAATGCACCTGAACACACCTCCCTGTAAGACCAGCACGCCCAGAATGCACCTGAACACACCTCCCTGTAAGACCAGCACGCCCAGAATTCACCTGAACACACCTCCCTGTAAGACCAGCACGCCCAGAATGCACCTGAACGCACCTCCCTGTAAGACCAGCACGCCCAGAATGCACCTGAACACACCTCCCTGTAAGACCAGCACGCCCAGAATGCACCTGAACGCACCTCCCTGTAAGACCAGCACGCCCATGGGTGCACAGATGGGCGCAGGTGCATTTGCCGTTTAAACGACGCGGACGCTGGACGGTCTTAAACTAGCAAAGGGTCTTGCGTTGGGTTTTACGCTGTGCCAGGTGCAGGATAGGGTCCAATGTGTCTCTTTGTAATTTTGAACCAGCCAGCCAGCCGGCGTTAGTTGGCCAACGTTAGCTTCCTAACTCCACCTTAACGTTACCACCTCGCCACATCATTCACAGAAAACGAGCCGAATGAAGCCGTCACTCGGGGCGACAGCACCGTGCTTTGTGTGGATGAAGCATGAAGTTAATTTGACTCATTCAGCGGCCGGCTCTCTGCCTCGTAACGTTACTACTCCACGGCTCGTTTTGACCGTTACTGCAAAAAAAAAACTCAGCTCTGACCGTTCTGCTACGCTAATTTGAATGGAAATGGCCGTTCTGTCCGTTTAATTTCTATGGTTTCCTTTCTGACTCTCAGCGATGCTGCTGAGGAGAAATAATCACCAGGAATACAAAGACGGAAGTTCATACGTTACCGTGGCACACAAATAAATGGATTCTTTGAACGTCGCTTCAGTCAAAAGATGAATTCTTCACGTACCAGTTACATATTCTCAGAGGATTTAAAGTGTAGAAACAAACTGTCTGATTGGACGACTTCTGACTCTGTTGTTCGGTTTGTAAATACTTTATTTTTGTAACTTTTTTTGCACACTGGAACATGAATTATTCTGATGTTTTATAATAAAATAAAGAGACGATGAGTGTAACGTGTTTTTCTGTTGAGTTGAAGTTGAGAGATGTTACGATGCCTGAACGTATCGGCCGGTCCCATACCTGTGTGTGTGTGTGTGTGTGTGTGTGTGTGTGTGTGTGTGTGTGTGTGATATATTTTATCTTTGTTTATGAGCTGTATTTTTAAAGGTTTTTGTCACTTTTTCCCCCACATTATTATAATTTTTTTGAACATTTATTAAAACAAGATCCTTGACAAAGCGTCTCACACAACATAGTACCAAAACAGATAGTATTGACGTGCACTTAGATACACAAAAATCGACTTACTTACGACTACTACGGACACACAAGATGTGAGAGGTTGTCCAGTTCTGATTCAACTCTATTCAACTGCTGTATACACCTCTCTAAATAAATGTCCATCCTGACTAGGGTTGGGTATGGTTTGGTTTTTTTTCCGATACCGGTGCTAAAGCGGTACTTTTAAAATGGCGCCGGTGCCTGAACCGATACTTTTTAAGAAAGTTAGAAAAAGAAGGGTACTAAACAACAGTCGGCGACATTTAAGAACAACTTGTTTATTACTACGGCCATATGGTCAAAATTAAGTGATTTAATAGTAATGTAATAACTAACTTATAATAAACAATAACATATTTCACCAGTAAATTGCTGTTGAATGACAAAAACAACCACCAGATGGGAAAAGGGTATTTTACAATAACTTTGAATGCACCGCGAGGCTGTAGGTTACCAGTTTCAGTGAACGCACCGTCTGTGTTTTTCCGACGTCGGCATCTGCTGCGCTGCAGAGCAGACTGTTGAAATACAGTCACACTTTACACAGTTTAACGTTAGCTGTCAGCATTTTAACCTGTTTAATCCAGCTGCTAGCTAAAGGGAGGCTAACGTTACCTGCTGGTGAGTGGAGTGGAAAGTCAGGCACCGAAATTTTCGTTCTTATTCGGTCTCGTTACTACCGTTTGGGTTGGAACCGGTGCCCTAATGGCACCATGTTTCAGTACCCAACCCTAATCCTGAATTGTAATTTTGCTGTTATATTTTCCATACAATTAACAGCTTTGACTCTTTGGGTCCACTGGTCTCGGGTGGGTGGGGTTTAAGCAAGGGAAGCGTCTGTCAACAGAGCGTAGCTCCTATGGCGCCATTTTGATGCTACCAAGCCATCACCTCCCGTTAGCATCCCATTGACTGCCATTCATTTTGACGTCACTTTGACAGAGAATAACTTTACATCTGAAGAGTTTAAAGACTCTATTTGTCCGTTGTTTATTTCTAAAGAAACACGACAATGTATAAAAGGCTCCATTACCTTGTACCTCACGTTATGGCTCCGTAGCAGACGTTTTTATAAAAATAGGCTAACGATTGGGTCATAACCACGAGACTTACTGTCTCATAGTAGAGGAATTACCGTATAGTACAGGAGAAGCTCTCAGGCAGTTTGGACTTACATTAGCTGATTTTTCTCGAAATATTTGTTGCTTATTTCAGAGCTTTTGTCTGTTTTTTTTTTGATTTTTTTTGGACAGTTTTGTCGGCTTTTTAAAAAAACCTTTTTGTTGCTATTTTTCAATGTTTTTGTCTCTTTTCTCTTCCCGGGACGCCCCCCCCCCCCAATGTTGAACCCAAAGTTACGCCCAGCGGCAGCGGGTCAGCGGACCGCTAACTGACCGCTCTGCTACATTGATATGAATGCTACAAACTGTAATTCAGTTATGGAAAATAACTATTTTAACAAGAAAGCCATTAACTGGTATTTACTTATCGGTGCTCCAGCTGCTAGAATATTTATATTTTACTTTTTTTTTTAGAATATTTATATTTTACTTTTTTTTTTAGAATATTTATATTTTACTTTTTTTTTTCCAACAGTGTGGTTGAAAAGTAAAAGTCTTTTAATGACTATTTGAAGGCATTGATTGAATGTTCGCATTTAAAAGCACATTTCACCTCTGTAACTTCACTTCTGGACTTTTAATTTGAAAAACTCAGCAACCTGTCCCGGAAGCTACATTCTTCTTTACTGCGGCTAGCTTCACACTTTGAACAAGATGGCGTCCAGCGGCTGCTGAAGAGACATTTGGGCTGTTTTTTTTTTTTTTTCTTTTTTAAAAGAACGATAGCAGAGCACGAGGAGGAACTTTGACAGAGGAGAAGGATGGACGCTGTTTTTAACCCTCAGCTCCGGAAACAAAGAGCAGGTTTGTTCCCTTCATTTCTTTTCTGCTCACAGGATGTCAACATCTGGGCCTCGCGGAGCCTGCAAACAGCAGGTTTGTAATCGAAATATTAATCAATTAATCAATCAATCAATCGACATTTATTTATATAGCACTTTACAGCAACCAGCAGGTATACAAAGTAAAAGAAAAAGTAAAATCAGAAAAGGTTATATAGAAACAGGAGCAGGAGAGGGAAATTGTCACACCACTACTATGTATTAAAAAAATATATATATATATATATATATAATATATATATAAATGCCCTGACGCACCATCCCACATCAGGGAGTAAACGGCGAACATCGCCGACTCAGGTCGCGTTTGTCTCGGCCAAAAACTGCAAAGACTCCAGCTGACATCGGATGTATAAGACCACCGCAGCCTGTACGTTCTGCGCCTGCGTGCATCGGTATATAAACAACGCAGGTGCAATAATGTATATGTTATTCACAAGTAGGCCCAGTCCTTTGTCATAACAATGTTGTTCTGTGTGCAATAAGAAAATGTGAAAAACGCCAGGTCTGATAATATCAGAAATCAGAAAGGGGCTTAATAGCCTACCACAGTTATTTACACTTACGTGGAATATGATATCAGAATCAGTTTTATAAGTATACTTACATACACAAGGAATTTGACTTCGGTAGGTGTTAATTCAATTTTATTTATAGTATCAAATCATAACAAGAGTTATCTCAGGACACTTTACAGATAGAGTAGGTCTAGACCACACTCTATAATTTACAAAGACCCAACAATTCTAGTAATTCCCCCAAGAGCAAGCATTTAGTGGTGAGGAAAAACTCCCTTTTTAGGGAGAAACCTGGGACAGACCCAGACTCTTGGTAGGTGGTGTCTGACGGTGCCGGTTGGGGGTGTGATGAACAGCGGCAATCATAGTCACAATAAAGATAATGGAACAGTGATTACAAATGGTAGTCGTAGTAGTTCATGTCATAGCAGGACACTGCAGAGCGTAGCAGGGTGTAACAGGGAGTGCAGCAGGACCACGGCGACGGCTAACTCTCAATACATTCAACAAATAGACATGTAGCAGTAAACATTCAGTAGACAGATAGTAATGTTGGCTGGCCCTCGCTACACACTCGACGCCTACCTCACTGGTACCAACTCATTTACAAGTCCGTGCTTTAGGCAAAGTACCTAAGCTCGCTGGTCGCGTTAGCTTTACCCACCCGTAACCTCCGCTCAAGCAGTTACATCTCCTTGGTCTCCCCCAGAAGCCCACACCTCCTTTGGCCGCCACTCCTTGCAGTTCTCAGCTGCAAACGACTGGAACGAACTACAAAAACCCCTGAAACTCATAACCCTTATCTCACTAACTGCCTTTAAAGTATGTCTGTGCTCCTGTCTGATCACTGTACGTTCTAACTGTTCCCCATCATTCACGCATTGTTTTTTACACACCCTATCTCACTGTCTTTGTCTTGCCCCATTGCACATTTGTACATATCTGTTTACGCGCTTTTGCACTTTGCATCTGCCCTGGCATGCAAAACTGTATTTCCCCCCACCGTTGTTGCACTACCTTGTTGTCACACTATTTTTTGCACATCTACTACTCATATCTACACCTACCTCACTGTTTACACCACTACCTGCACTAATTGTATATTGACTCTTTACAACATTTCAGCATTTAGATCCGTTTATTCACGTATATTGTGCTACGATTGATTTAGTGACATTTGCACTAACGGTATATTAACTCTTTACTATATTCAGCATTTAGACAAACTTGACTGTTCATATTCACTGTGTTATTACTGACCCACATCACTAACTAGACTACATCTTGAACTATCTGTATACTGACTTCACTACTTCTCAGCATTCATATAGACCAGGGGTCTCAAACTCGCGGCCCGGGGGCCAATTGAGGCCCGCGGGATGATATTTTGTGGCCCCCCCCTACTTGACATCAAAGTTTAGTGTCAGTGCGGCCTGCGCGTTGTTCTGAAATGCACCTTTTTGCTGAGTCGTTGCGCGTGCCATGCTGGCCACGCTTTTATTTTATTTGTTTATCACTTACGGGCTACCATAGCTAGTCTCGTGACTGCGGCGTTTGTTGTCAACGGTTGTCAAGCTAGCCAACCGTGAAGTACCTGGGGGAGGATCAACGTTAGTCACTTGGTAGAAACGTGTTCCAGAGTGACGGAAAATATCTGCCTTCACCCAGTTCCAGTCACGTCTCTCTCTCAAAACGTGCCGTGAAGAGAAAGGTTGGCAACGAGCTCAGGCAATTTCAGTGAAAGTGGGAGACGGAATATTTTTTCTATCGAGCACAGGAGCACCCCTACATGTCTCATACGCACAGAGAAAGTTGCGGTGTACAAGGAATATGACATCAGACGTCATTACTCAACTAGACATGCTGAGGAGTATACAACATACCAGGGAGATGAGCGAAAGAACCGGGTCGCCAATCTTAAAAAATGTATTTAAGAAAGCAAACAAAGAATACTTCACGGTTGGGTAGCTTGACAACCGTTGACAACAAACGCCGCAGTCACGAGACTAGCTATGGTAGCCCGTAAGTGCTAAACAAATAAAATAAAAGCGTGGCAAGCGCGGCACACGCAACAACTCAGCAAAAAGGTGCGTTTCAGAACAACGCGCGGGCTGCACTGACACTAAACTTTGATGTCAAGTAGGGGGGCCACAAAATATCAGCCCGCGGGCCTCGAGTTTGAGACCCCTGCCTTAACTGAAAGATAGACGGAGGAGGGACCCCCTACTACATATATTGTACAAAATGAGGTACTTGTACTTAACTTGTGTAAAGGTGTGTGTGTGTGTGTGTGTGTGTGTGTGTGTGAGTGTGTGTGTGTGTGTGTGTGTGTGTGTCACGGTCGGAGCTGGGAGCCCTCAATGTTTGAGGCGTTGGTTTGTGTGAGTCACAGGCGGGACGGAGAGCTTTTGCTTTGGGATCCCTACTACATATATTGTACAAAATGAAGTTGCATAATAAACTAGGCCTACAATAACGTGTAGGGCGGCCTAAAGCCTTTATATATAACTTTTTACTGCATAGAATACTAAGATATTAAAATAGCCTAAGAATTGTAGGCTTGATTTTTATAAATCATGATTTAATGTTATGTGGCCCAGTGAATATTTAAGATGAACTGTGTCTGTGGATGGCTAGCTTACTGACTACCTTACCTATGGGCCAGTAAGCATTGACTCTGAGGACCCCCTAAGGGTCCCGGAGCCCCTGTTGAAGATCGCTGATTTAAAAGAAATAAAGACACTTTATGATCCATTTCTGTGTAAAAAGGCTGCACACACCTCGCGTAATTTTTTTACCACTTAGCGCTGCTCTCGTGCCCTATCACATTCAATTCAATTAATTGATTTTCATTGAAGCGCAGTGTTGGAGCATCCGCTCTGCATACGTTACATGTGCAGTGTAGCCGGCCAATAAGAGCAACACACAAAAATTCCAACGTACCTGTACAGCCCTGTACCTGTGCAGCTGGCAAGACACATCCGTTGTATTTGTGAGAGGAAACCAGCAGGTAGCGGTAGTCTGTCAGCAACAACAACAGACAGAATGGTGAGAGGTATGGAAAGCCATCCAGTGTAAATATACGTGATTTCTAACACGTTAACACATAGACAGGTCTGACGTGAAATTACACCAACTTTACTCTCCATCCAGAGTCTGCCCGACGCATGAGCGAACTAAATGGCTGCTTAGGGCCAAGTGGCTACCAGAGAGCCCCCGAAAGCGCTTGAAATGTCCCTCATGAGAGCTTTAAACAGAGCTGGTCGGCCTATTCGCTCACTACCCAGGTTGCGTAAACCCCTGCAAATTATGCAAGAGGTTCCGCCCCCCCCTCGTGTGTCAACGTTTGCAACTTCGATAAGAGAATGTAGCAAAACTATTCGGTCACAAAAAGAGAAGAGATGAAAATGCGGGAACCCACTACATAGCAGAGATGTGGACTTGAGACTTGGTGACTTGGACTCGAGTCACCGCTTTGATGACTTGCTACTTGACAAAAAATAAATGACTTGGACTTGTAAGTTAATGACTTGAGAATTGACTTGAGGCACGATGACCCGGATGACTCGTGTGTACTCATAAGTTTGAATGTTAGCTATTAAAGGACAATTCCGGCGCAAAACGAACCTAGGGGTTAATAACAGATGTGTACCCACTCTGTCCCTCTCTGGGACATGTTTTCATGCTAATCGAAAGAGTTTTTAGCTTGAAAGACGCTAGCGCGGACCGCCGATTAGCTTACAACGCTAGTATTCGGGGCACAGGGAACGTAAAAACAAATCGCTATTTATACCACTAACAAGGCTCAAAATATCACCACACTTCAACGGTAGTATAATGAGGGTCCTTAAATGTTAACCGAAGCATTGAGAACTTTGTAAGTGTACAGACAGTTTATTAAAAAGATAGATTATAAACTCACGTTCATGTTTACATGCCGCCGCTGTCTTGGAAACCATGACTATGCAGCGGCAGCAGCGCAAACTGTGAATCATGATTGGACTCCCGGTATGTGATTGTGCTGATTGGATAACTGGCTGAACTGACTGGTTGTTAGTCAAACTCCTCAATATGGAAAAAAAAGTCTGATCCAAAGAAAAGTGACTTGATTTGGGACTTGACTTGCTTTAACTAAGGACTCGACTTGACTTGGCCACAAAAAAAAATAACTTGAGACTTGCTTGAGATTTGGACCAAATTACTTGGGACTTGAGCAAAGATGACTTGGTCACAACACTGCTACATAGTATGTAAATGTATAAGTTGTAATGCATTATGCCAAAAATACTAAGATGCATCTTTCTTTCGCCCCGTAGTCACCAAAGGAAATATTGGACCCAAGCCACACATCTCCAGTACATTCTGACATTAAAATGGCATTTTCTAGATGGACACATCAGGGGACAATTAACTTTGTTCCAGACCTGTTTCTGTCTCAGGTACAACTCTTGCCAGGCAGCCTGCTTTCCTTTTTTTTTTGGCATGTAAACCTCGGGCTGGGAGCACCACAGCAACCATAAACCTAGCTTGAGCGAGGAGCTCCGGGCACTGGCAGCATGAAGGGGCGAGCACTCATAAGGGCTCCTGCACACTGGCTGCGTGGCGTGAGCGTGTCGGCTGCGTGGCGTGAACGTGTCGTCCACGTGGCGTGAGTGTGTCGGCTGCGTGGCTTGTCCGCTTTTATTTCGGCTCCCACGTTAACAGGTTAGAGCTTGCACACTGCCTGCTCAAGCCGCGCCGAAAACGGGTGCATGCTAGAAATAGGACCGACGCCTATTTTTCACGCGACACGCAAGCATGTTGGAAGCGTTTCCAGGCAAAATAGAATATGAAAAAAAATGTTATATGTCATTTTGACACAAATACATATTAATACATGACATTTTGATGTTTGAAAGTCTCTAGGTTTTGACATAAATGCAGATATAAATGTAATAATAAAAAAAAAAGATTGATTTTCCAATATTGTACCCGTCAATACAGAACGAAATATTCTGTAGCCTATTTTGCCGTCAATACTGCCGACGTTGTCTTTGCTGTTATCAAATCAGTATGTTTAACATTTCATTTTTATCAATGGGAAACATACTTGTGTACAGACGAGGCTAGCAGCAGCAGCAGCGCCGCGTCAGACACCTTTCTGGTGTTCAAAGACATAGAAAACGCCACACAGCCGCCAAGCAACAGAAACGCCACGCTCACGCCACGCTCACGCCACGCAGCCAGTGTGCAGGAGGCCTAAGAATATAGCAGAGCCTAAATATTTTTCCAACGTAACTACGAAAAGCATGCATGCAAGAGACCAAACCAAAGGGGTTTTTACACGACCGCACTGTAACTCGACCCCTCCAATCATTTCAATGAGGGGAAGGCCGGTTTAAAAACGCTTTGCTTTTTTTGGGAAATGCTCTTGCAGGTCGGCAGTTGTCAGGGCCGTTGCTGCGTAGTGATAAAAACTGCTTCCCCTCTGCACCCTTCGCTTTTGCTGCCTATGTTATAACTGAGTACCAGGTATCGCTCACCATTTGCTATTTACACTATCTATTTTGCGAGATGTGTGTTTCAGAGACAAGTTTCCCCAACTTTATATGCTGCTTTCAGTCAGACAGGAAGTCAGGGACCTGGCGTAGGATTCTACACAGTCCAGGTACTGGAGACTGCAGTCCTGTCCTTTTTGGCTTCTTCAAACTGCGACTTCCAGCACGCACTGGGGCTGTTGTCAGCCGATTGTAAAGTGGTAGCAATGAAGGTCAGTATAAGTGAGGCTATGGTTCTCTGACTTGAGAATTGCAAACTTGATGCACCATCAGGAGTTCAAGGGTCTAAATAGAGAGGGGGGATGCTGCAGCATCTGCAGGCATTGTACAAAACTGTTCAAGACGGAGATAACCCTGAAGGTTTTCAATGTACCAGTCAATCTACATTCTAACCCTTACCTATTGTTATAAGCTTTGGGTAGTGACCAAAAGAACTAGCTTTGCGGATACAAGCCGCCGAAATGAGTTTCCTCCGGATGGCTCAAAGCCACAGGCCCAGTGCCTACTTGTAAGCCTTTGAAATCCACAAAGCACATCAAACTGGACACCCTGGACATCTGGAATAACTGGTTTAGTCTGCCGCCAATGCGAACCGGGTACGGCCATGCTGCTGTTGAGTTGTGAGTGATCTGAGCAATAAAACTGTTTTCCAGGGGCGGCCTCGAGCTCACCCAGTAAGAGCGTTCTCCCCATGTAGGCTGAGTCCTTTGCAGCGGCCCAAGTTCGAATCCAATCTGTGGCCCATTGCTGCATGTCATCCCCTCTTTTTCTCTCCCCATTTCCTGTCTATCCACTGTCACTATCGAATAAAGGGAAAAGCCCCCAAAATTAAAATAATAATAAAAATAATCTTAAAAACAAATATGTTTTCCACATAGACTTGGGCTGGCCTCCAATGTATATTCATTTTTTATCCAACCAAGAGAATGACGCAATTCGCAATCGATCAACCAGAACAATCTCCCTACGACAGTCCCATTCCTTTTCGATCTTCGTTGTAGAGTTGCGTGCAGTGCATTGATTCCCTTCTTGCTTCGCTCTCACTCATTTGCTCTCTTTCTCCCTCTCAAAAACGCACAAAGGACCCGTCTGTGAAAAGCCCCTCAGATCTTTGTGCACACTCTGAATCAAAAGATGATTATGTAGTGGTTAACTCCAAGTAACTCTAAGTTATTTGATGTTCTTAACACATCACTATACATGTCTTTGGGTGCTAAGTTGTGGCAGAAAGTGACAGAACGTGACACTGGTGACAAAACCGGTATACCGTCCACCCCTAATTTGAGTGTTGGTCAGTAATGTGTCTGTATTTCCTTCTGTCCTGCAGATGTGCAGCAGCTGTCGGTGGTTGAAGATTTGGTTCCTCCTGAGCAGCAGGAGTGTAGCTCCAGTGTGGACCAGCAGGAGCCAGAGCCCCCCCCACACATTAAAGAGGAACAGGAGGAACTGTGGAGCAGTCAGGAGGGAGAGCAGCTTCAAGGGCTGGAGGAGGCTGATATCACCAAGTTCCCATTCACTCCTGTCCCTGTGAAGAATGAAGATGATGAAGAGGAAGCTCAGTCCTCACAGCTTCATCAGAGACAAACCCAACACATGGAAACAGAAGCTGATGGAGAGGACTGTGGAGGACCAGAACCAGCCAGGAACTCACATCCACATCCACTTTTACAACCAGAGACTGAAGACCAGACTGGAGACTGGAGAGTTCCCATCAGTGATTTGAGATGTAGTTCTGTTGAAAAACCTTTTATCTGCCTTGAGTGTGGGAGAAGATATGTCCGTGAGCGACATCTGAAGGAACACATGAGAACTCATACCGGAGAGAAGCCTTTTAGCTGCTCTCAGTGTGACAAAAGATTTGGCCGTGAGCAACATCTAAAGGAACACATTAAAATCCATACAGGGGATAAGCCTTTTAGCTGCTCTGAGTGTGGGAAACAATTTGGCCGTGAGCAACATCTGAAGAGACACATGTTAACTCATACAGAAGACAAACCATTTAGTTGTTTAGTTTGTCCTAAAAAATGTACAACCAGAGAAAATCTGGCATACCACATGCTAGTCCACACTGGGGAGAAAAGATTCAGCTGCCGTGATTGTCACGAAAGATTTGGCTGGCCCGAACAGGTCAAAAGACATAAATGTGTTGGCCGTCAGGCCTCACAACATCATCAAAGTCAAACTGAGGAGAACAGAGAACCTCAGTCAGGTTTAAACTCTCCGACAAATGATGAAGTTCCTGTCAGTGATTCGAGATTTAGTGCTGGTGAGAAATCATTTCTCTGCTCTGAGTGTGGGAAAACCTTTTGGACCAAGACACATCTGAAGGCACACATTAGAACTCACACAGGAGAAAAGCCTTTTAGCTGCTCTGAGTGTGGGAGAACATTTAGAACGAATACACACATGAAACGACACATGGGAACCCACACAGGAGATAAACCATTTAATTGCTCAGTTTGTGATAAAAGCTTTTTGCGCGCTGGTGATCTGAAGAAACACATGAGAACTCACACAGGAGAAAAACCTTTTAGCTGCACGGTCTGTAAGAAATCTTTTCCTTGGAGGCATCAGTTACAGACACACATGATCGTCCACACAGGAGACAAAAGACTGAGCTGCAGTGTTTGTAACAAAAGATTTGCCCGGCATTCACAGATCAAAACACATAAATGTGTTGCCCGTCACTCGTCACAGCTTCATCAGAGTGATACTGAGGAGAACAGAGAGGCAGAGCCTGCAGCCTGCAGAGAAACTCAACACATGGAAACAGAAGCTGATGGAGAGGACTGTGGAGGACCAGAACCAGCCAGGAACTCGCATCCACATTTACAACCAGAGAGAGAACACCAGACTGGAGACTCTTCTGATCCTGAGACTGATGACAGTGCTGATTGGAAGGAGACCAGAGAACCTCAGTCAGCTTTAAACTCTCTGAATAATCAGGATGTTCGTATCAGCGATGAGAGATGTAGTGTTGGTGAGAAATCCTTTAGCTGTTCTGAGTGTCAGAAAAGATTTGGGACCAGTGGAGATCTAAAGAAACACATGAGAACTCATACAGGAGAGAAACCTTTCAGCTGCTCAGTTTGTAAGAAATCTTTTACATTGAGTGGAAATTTACAGAAACACATGAGAGTCCACACAGGCGAGAAACGATTCACCTGCAGTGTTTGTGACAAAAGATTTGCCTGGCTTCATCACATGAAAAAACATAAATGTGTCGGTCGTCATTCCTCACAGATTCATCAAACAGAGAAGAATATGCACACTGTTACACCCCCAGTTAGCTTGAAATCACAGTTTTCCTTAATTTGTGTTTCAGTGTTCCCTACAGATGTTGAGCAACTGTTGGTGGTTAAAGAAGAGGTTCCCCCTGAGCAGCAGGAGTGTAGCTCCAGTGTGGACCAGCAGGAGCCAGAGCCCCCCCTAAACATTAAAGAGGAACAGGAGGAACTGTGGAGCAGTCAAGAGGGAGAGCAGCTTCAAGGGCTGGAGGAGGCTGATATCACCAAGTTCCCATTCACTCCTGTCCCTGTGAAAAGTGAAGATAATGAAGAGCAAGCTCAGTCCTCACAGCTTCATCAAAGACAAACTCAACACATGGAAACAGAAGCTGATGGAGAGGACTGTGGAGGACCAGAACCAGCCAGGAACTCACATCCACTTCTACAACAAGTGACTGAAGACCAGACTGGAGACTCTTCTGATCCTGAGACTGATGACAGTGACTGGAAGGAAAGCAGTGGACGTTTTTCTTGGAAAAATTATAAAGTCTCTCTCAGTGATTCGAGATGCAGTGCTGGTGGGAAATCATTCAGCTGCTCTGAGTGTCGGAAAGGATTTGGCACCAAGACAATTCTGAAGATACACATAAGAACTCATACAGGAGAAAAACCCTTCAGCTGTTTAATCTGTAAGAAATCTTTTGCATCGAGTGGAAATTTAAGGATACACATGAGAATGCATACAGGAGAGAAACCGTACAGTTGCTCAGTTTGTGAAAAAAGATTTGGAACCAATCAGCGTCTAAAGAACCACATGATAACTCATACAGGAGAGAAATCCTTTAGCTGCTCAGAGTGTCCGAAAAGATTTGGAACCGAGACGCATCTCAAGAGACACATGATAACTCACACAGGAGAAAAGCCTTTCAGCTGCTCAGTTTGTAAGCAATCGTTTGCATTGAGTGGAAATTTACAGAAACACATGAGAATCCACACGGGAGAGAAGCCTTTCAGCTGCAGTGTTTGTGACAAAAGATTTGCGTGGCGTCTACAGATCAAAAAACATAAATGTGTCGGTCGTCAGTCATCACAGCTTCATCAGAGTCAAACGGAGGAGAACAGAGAGGCAGAGCCTCCAGTCAGCAGAAAAACTCAACACATGGAAACTGAAGCTGACGGAGAGGACTTTGGAGGACCAGAACCAGCCAGGAACTCACATCCACATCCTCTTTTACAACCAGAGACTGAAGACCAGACTGGAGACTCTTCTGTAGCTGAGATTGAAGTTAGTTATGATGATTGGGAGGAGACCAGAGATCCTCGGTCAGGTTTAAAGTCTCGGAAAAATGAGGAAGTTCCTGCCAGTGATTCGAGATCTAGTGCTGATGAAAAACCTTTTAGCTGCTCTGAGTGTGGAAAAAGATTTGGGGCCAAAACAACTCTGAAGAGACACATAAGAACTCACACAGGAGAAAAACCTTTCAGCTGCTCTGAGTGTAAGAAATCTTTTGCAGATAGTGGAAACTTAAGGCTACACATGAAAATCCACACAGGCGAGAAACCTTTCAGTTGCACAGTTTGTGTTAAAAGATTTTTGCACAAGTCGCAACTACGGATACACACGATAACGCATACAGGAGAGAAACCCTTCAGCTGCTCAGTGTGCAGCAAAAGATTTACACAGAAGGTACACCTGACACAACACATGGCACTTCACACAGGAGAGAAACAGTTCAGCTGCAGTGTTTGTGGTAAACATTTTATACGAAAGGGGAATCTGATGCACCACATGAGAATCCACACAGGAGAGAAACCTTTCAGCTGCAGTGTTTGTCACAAACGGTTTGCCTGGCATTCACTAGTCAAAACACATAAATGTCGTCCTTCCTCACAGCTGCAACAAACTCAAACAAAAACTGATAAAAACAGAAGCTGAAGACCAGACTGGAGACTGTTCTGAATCTGAGACTGACAGTACTGATTGGAAGGAGACCAGTCAGGTTTAAACTCTTATTTTTTTTCGTTTTGTTTTTGGGATCAATTTTTAAAAATTATTTTTTAGCACCATTTGTCAGGTTTAAACTCTGATGTTCAATGATGAAGTCTCTAAAAGTGGTATGACATGTAATACTGGAGAGAAAACATTCAGTTGAAAAATGGCCCAAAATTATTATTAAAGTGTTTTATTAGGTTTCCAAGCCCGGGGAACTTCATTTTTTAATGTTTAAAAACATGAACCTTTGCATACCTCGGCCAAAGTAAATGCTATTAACTGGGAACTTAAGATTCTTGTTTGCCATTAGCCTGGTTGACACCAGACCCTTCTCAGTTGTAACTGAGAGTGGGTCTGGGAAAGGTTCATTCACTGTTCATTTCCAAAGGGGCGTCACCAACGAACGCCGCTCAAATGCCTCTGGGCGCCATTGGATAGTCCTTCAACCAATCAGACCAACGATCCAGGTGACGCTGCTCTTCGGTAGCCGTCATGTTGAATGTAAACAAAAAGCTGCTCGCTGCTCGCCGACGCTGCGCTATCGGCGTCGAGTAAAGCCCGCCTCAGCGGTTGTGATTGGTGCCTCGATTTCGGGGACATTGGAAATGAGTTTGAATGGGCTCTTCGCCAGACTGACGTGCAGAGCAGATCTCAAATTTGCCGGAAGTTCGTCAGGGTTTACCCAGGCTAGTTTGCCATGCCACTCTGAGGCTCTGGACCAAATTTGGCATAGATTGGCCGTTAGAGGGCGCTACAATTACAAAAAAATGTATATCTCATGAAGGGCTCATGTGATTTTTATGAAACGATGATGTACTGATTTGTCAAAATGGGCGTGGGCTATTACACCCTATTACACCGCTATTACACCCAAAAATGCATTGATGCTTTTTGAATGGATGTATAAAATGAATGGAAATGGGAAATGTGCATTTTCAATTCACTACAGATCTTGCACAATATTTCATGACGTCTGCCTTGCAGCCATCGCACTTTGGGTTTCGCGGACTCCAAGGGTTATCTAGAGGGATTGGCGTTCGTTTTTATCAAGGATGTAGCCCAAGATAGCACTGTAAATTATGGACTGTATATGTGTCTATCATCCGTTCTGTTGTTGGGATTTGTGCGATGCTTTTGAAATGTTTGTAAATCCTTGCCAATGTATGAACCCATGCCTCTAACATTAGAGCTAACATTAGCCTTAGGGTGCTGACACACCAACCAGACGTGCCGACCGTCGGCAGAAAAGCCAGTCGAACTGATCAGTCGGGTCCCCGAGGTCCAAAAAGTGCCTCAGAACACACTGAGGCGATGCCGACTTGAGCGTACGCTCTGCACATGCGCGAAACGTAATACGTCTCCATAGCAGCAGGCGGCGCTGCTCTGTATTGTTTCCATTAACAGTCTGATTATTTCCCAGAAAATGAAAACCGGCAGCTGATTGGACGAACGCGTCACGTGGTTCTTTTCTCTCCGGAAATTCACAGCCAGACTGTCATGGCGGCTTGTTCAGAATACGATCTCATATTGGACTAAAATAGTTCACCGAAACGTGTTTCTGAAAACATTTTAAGAGAGAAATAGGCCGTGCAGTTGCTGAATCTGTCTTCATTTCAGATCAACAAAGATCAGTTTAAAAGATTTTCGTCAGATTTTGAGAGGCTCATCCGCTCGCCATTTCCGGGTGAGTCCCGACTGCCCTCTCCGAAATGAACATGTCGGGTCGGCCCAAATGAAGGCCGACGGCTCCTCGGACAGACGACGGCACGGGACGCACCGAACAGACTCGAGTCACTGACCTCGCCAGACGGTCCGACGGCCGATTATTGGGCTGCTGTGTCAGCTCTCTTAGCTAACATGGCTATTGTTTAGCCTGGCCAGCCAGTCTGATTAATCCATAACTGTTAGGCCTGCTGCTCCTAGGTAGCTTCTCTGTCTCTCCTCTCTCCCTCCCTCTGTCTGTCCTAATTGCAGGAGTGGAGTCTGGTGTGCGGGAGTCAGGGTTCCAGCTGCCTCTCATCTGCCACAATCAACCTCTGCTTCATATACCCGGTCATTCCTCCACTCTGCGTCAGATCATAGTCAAGACTGTCTGTTTAAGTCTACCTGTATGTTTGCCTGTCCTGATCCCTTCTCTTGTACCTCCAGCTGCCTTTGGAACCTAACTCCTGCTACCACTCCACTTTTGCCATACACCGAACCAGAACCACCACCACTGGACCCCACCGCTAGCCGGCCTACTGTCTCTCTCTGACGGACCCGCTCCTTCCCGGAATTCACCTGACCTGTTCTCCGCCCTGGAAACCTGGACTTGACACTTGAGTACTTTGAATAAAACCTGTTAATTCACACTCCTGCATCTGTCTGCATCAGTGTCCAACTTTTAAAAATGTTGTCATGTCATGTAGTGCATTAACAACACTTAGCTAAGCAGCCATTAACGCACACAGATGCATAAACTAATACACATGTAACCCTTGCAAAGATGGACTACGAGTGAGATAAGTGTTATTGTCCAAATCTGTAATCATTGTCCAAAATATAAAAGGGTTTGGGGTCAAACTTTTAAAAATGTTGTCATGTAATGTAATCTGGTGTTTTAAAGACATGTTCAACATCAGCATTCTGTCTCTGGGGCAGTCAGTTGAGAAAAGAATTAAGTAAATAAATAAAATAAGACTTAAGATGGACAACAAGGCCACATCAACAATAACTAACAGTATACAGCACCAATACAAGATTAATACATGAAGAATTCATGAAGGGAACACATTACACATTATTTACTAGTTGTCAGGGAGCTCAGAGGACTCAAAAGCACGACTCAGTGGTAGAGGTAAAGAGGTAATGAAGTTTATTGTACAAAGTACAATCTCAGGCGAAGGTATCAAAAACAGGAGGCAAAAGACGTGGTCGTAAAACGGGCTGTAGGTCTAGAAATCACTGGGATTTGGTCCCCGGTAGTACCGGCCTAATCTGGTTGGTACCCTAGAAAGTACAGAGTTTTGGTACCCAACCCCACCCTAAACCCAACAAAGGTTGAAGGCGTTTTAGAGGTACTGCAGTGACTCTGGGAGGGATTTATCTCCTGGTATTGGCTGGACAAACCCTGTGAGGAATTACAAATTGTGAAATCTTGAGTCCGTCTTTGTTTTTGTAATGTCATGTGTAAGACTTATAATAATGTACATTTATTATATTAAAAAATAATATTAACAGTATTTGTCTTTCTTCCAAAGTGTATTTTAATCATTAATCTTCTTTGTGTGTATTTCTGAGTAAGTCTTGAACATTTCCGGAATTTTATTTTGAAGCTCAGCAACTGATCTGCACCGGAAGCTGTAGTCTTCACTGCGGCTAACTTCACACTTTGAACAAGATGGTGCTTAGCAGAAACGTGTGTTAGCAGAGTGTCTTTGTTGTGTTTTGAAAGAGGTAAAATGAGTAAAGTCCAGATGCTGAGAGCGTTGGTGGAGCAGCGACTAACTGCGGCTGCTGAAGAGATATTTGGGCTGTTTGAAAGAACGATAGCAGAGTACGAGGAGGAACTTTGTCGTTCAAAAGAGGAGAACGAGCGACAACGGGAGCTACTGGACGCTGTTTACAACCCTCAGCTTCGGCTACACAGAGCAGGTTTGGTCATTAAACCTTCAGTTGATCTTTCTCTCCTTCCTGTCATCTCTTCTCTCAGCAACCATATGACGAAAGGACGTATGTAAATAAGCATTTATTCATAAGATCTATTGTAATCTTCGCTCTTTAACAGGCCTTCGCCAAACCCACCAGACTCTATGTAAATAATCAGTACTTTTAATCATCGTAAAACACACTTCATTCAAAGTGGACAGAAACACAATAAAACTACCATAAGCCGTCTTGGTTCATCTTTCCACTGTTCCAATAATCACCACTCTGGTTTGGTTGAAATTAAC
>NC_050188.1:12129692-12177192 GCF_008315115.2 Sander lucioperca | reverse complement strand
ACACACACACACACACACACACACTCGCGCACACACACACACACACACACGCGCACATACACACACACGTACCGAATACATCTCACCCATCATTCATACCAAACGTATGAAGGTAAATATGGTGCAAAAAGGGAGAGCTTGTAGAATACAATGTGAGAACTTGCAGAACAAAAAATCTGAACTTGTATGTTAAAATTTGCACTTGTAAAAATTTTATTTGCACTTGTAAAAAATATTCACACACATGTGATCTGAATTTGAAGTCATACAAAGAAAAAAAACATGAGAGCTTGTAAAAAAAATCTGAACTTGTAAGTTGAAATTTGCACTTGTAGAAAATGTTCACACACCTGTATTCTGAATGTGAAGTTACAGAAAAAATATTCACAAATGTGTAGATTGATATTTACATGAACACAATGACAGCTGCAAACTTATAATGCAACATTTACTCGTATACTTTTTACTCTGGTTCATTTTCCATCACAACCACAACTCAGTGATTACAACCTCTGGAATCTGTCACTGCAACTTCAAATATGTGCTCTCTCGCATCACAAAGTGGCCAATCTGCGCACCTCGACTTTCACAACACTCTTGACGATACATTTGGTGCAAAACTAATTTGTACCTGTGGACTTAGGCTGTGGAGCTCTGAGCTAACAGAACGGGAAAAGCCTTCTTATATACAGTCTATGGGAAAATCAGGGTTTCTATCGCCAGATGAGGGACAACTCTGTCTGGCTTATTTATGTAGCATGGAAACTTGGTGGAATAGCATGCTAGATTATTTTCAAAAATCGTTCAGCCCTATATCAAATCATAACAAGACTTATCTCAGGACACTTTACAGATAGAGTAGGTCTAGACCACACTCTATAATATACAAAGACCATGGTGCGGAGCCGTGCCTCAAACTCACTAAGCCTCGCCTCCAGAGCAGCGAATAAACTACATTTATTACATGTATCATTATCACTAAAGGAGGCAGAGGAATATGGCGTTATATATGTGCCTCATTCCTGAGCGAGTAATTGTATGTCTTGAGCACAGAGAACTATATTTTGCAGGCACATTACATTGCATTTTGAACAGAAATTAACACTCGCAAAAATTTTTTTGTATTTGAGTAAACAAAAACCTATTTCGTGCACAATCTTTCTCTGCTCGCAGGTAGACGCTGCTGCGCGCCGGTCATGTCTCCCTCGCTCTCAACTTCTTCACTCTGCGCGCTCAACTCTTGACACACTCGCTCAGATTTTCACAGCGTTACAAGTGTGCCACAAAACCAGCCAATAGGAGAATCAAAAGCTCAATTCTGATTGGCTGTTCATCTCCAATTAGATCGCAAGTAGCAGGAAACTAAAATCTAGGAGGAACAGTCTTTCTCAGTCAACACCTGTTGGTACAGCAAATACTGACTACAGTGGAGCTGTTCGACTAATGTTACTGGATTAAAACACATTTCGGTCAGTATTTTGTATTATTGACTTATATGACAGACATTTCTTAATATTTGTGTGTACTATAATGCCGTTGTTTTCTTTGACTCATATCTCCTTGTGTGACTAACGTTAGTTTGACTCGTCCTTCACAAGCAATCTAGCTCACATTCTGCAGCCGACATAATAATAATGTTATAATGATCCCCAGTGGGGAAATTACAATTTACACTCTGTTTGTTAGAAATCACTACACACAGGCCTGATATACACACACATGCTCAGGACCTATTCATGCACAAATGGAGAGATGTCAGAGTGAGGGGGCTGCCAGTGCTGGACCAGCACCCTGAGCGGTTGGGGGGGTACGGTGCCTTGCTTAAGAGCACCTGGCAGTGCCCAGGAGGTGAACTGGCATCTCTCCAGCTACCAATCCACACTCTGTACTTTGGTCCGTATTGGGACTTGAACCGGCGACCCTCCGGTTCCCAACCCAAGTCCCTACGGACTGAGCTACTGCCACCCCAAACATGTCCTCTGAACAGGCCTCGCAGCACTGTAGCTAAGTTAGGTCTCGCAATGCGAGACTGAACAGCAGTAGACCTGTCACACTACAGCCACATGTAAGTAGTTTTTAACCTCTCAAGGATCACTGTACCGTGGACGGCACACTTTGTGGCTGTGGCGTCGCTGTAACCTCCACTCATGAACGTTTTTATAACTTTAAAGCATTAAATCTTCAAAATATACAGCCATGCGACACACCAATTGAAAGCTTAGTCTCTCATGATTCCATTAAGCACACACACAAAGCATAAGATGATTTATAGCAGTTACACAACTGCAGCCGTAAACTGCGCAGCTGGTGTCTAGAATCGAGAGTGCATCCATACCTTTTTTCCTTGTCCCTTTAGCCACAAAGGAGTATTTAGCCCAAAACATTTGTTTCTTAAATCCCCAAGAGTCCAAGGAAATGGAATATCCAAGCCGTTATGTCCAAAACGAGCTGTTCGCCTCATAATGTTGAAGTTTCTGGCCGAATCACAACAGAAAAACGCGAAACAGTTCTTCATTTCTGCACGTCTAACGCGGCCTCGCTTCTCTCCCGAGGCTCCTACACGCTCGATGTGGGCGTCACTGTATTCTCTGAGATCTAAGGTTTCCATAGATACCTGGTATGAACCAATCCGTCCAGGTTTGCCTGTGATATTCCCATTGGAAGCCGAGGATGCCTCTGACACCATGTAAGCCCCATGTGCATTCGAGCGACATTTGCTCGGACCAGTTAGATTTAAATGCTATAAGACCCGTCTACATTTTTAGCCAATGAGCAGACAATTCGATAGACACCTAATTTGACCCTGAAATTTTAACCCTGTAATGGCTGGAGCTGTGTCAAAGCAAAAACAGGGCCTCCTATAAGCATATCACCCCCTGTGCAATTTATAATGACTTATTTCTATATATTTATGTATATAGTTATTTCAAGTATGTGTGTGATTGATGTGGGTGTATTTGTGTATTTGAGAAGTGTTTTGTTTTGTACTTTTATTGTACTTTTTTCTTTGCACTTTTCAAATTGAAATAAGAAAAATGGACAGACATATCTGTAGAAATTTTTTTTGAGTCTTTTGGCTTCTGGATTTTTTCTGTAGTAAGCTGAGACATGTGGCTATGGCATTGGTATATCTGTATCTTACCAGATGTGTTTACAGCAGTGTATTTTAATCATTTTACAGATGTATGACTTGGACGGAAATAAAAACTAGGGATGTCCAGATCCGATCACGTGATCGGAAATCGGGCCCGATCACGTGGTTTCAGACTTGATCGGAATCGGACGTTACCTCCCGATCAGGACTCGGATATATATGTATATATATTCACATTATTTTTGAACACATCTATAGTTATGCGGTGGCACAGAGTTAGACCCTTTTGACTCCACACAGAAACAGCAACGCGTGCGGCATGACATCACTTTGTTGCAGAGACGCTATTGGTTAAATGCCGGAAAAGTAGAACACGGACGCAGCTTGAAGCGGTCAGCGTGAGTATGTCTGCGGTCTGGAGGTATTATAAAGTTGAATTATTATAGAAGTATCGGATCGAGACTCGGTATCGGTAGATACTCAAAATCAAATGACTCGGACTCGGACTTGAGGACAAAAAAAACCTGATCGGGACATCCCTAATAAAAAAAACCTCCATTCTAGCCTCTGTAACTCTGTCATTAAGGCCTAGAATCACCCTGACACTGGTAACAACAACTTGAGAGTATTTCCTTTCCAGTGATGTCAGGCTCACCCCAGAGTGTCAGAGTATACGGGAGCTGTACCACTTTTAATTTGGGTATGACGTTTAGTCCAAAAAGCATGAAATTTCAAGCGTTTTTTAATGCTTAGGTTACATTACCGTGTTTTATTAACCTGAATTCTGTTGATATATTAGCTTGCGAATGAGCTATCCGTTGCTAACGCTAATTTATCTTAAAAAGCAGAAACGTTAGCTAACTACTGCCAAGATATGATTTCACTAGAGACCAGAGAGGTGTTGTAAGACTCGTCAAGTGTTGTCATGTGTTTACGCTGTCTTACAATGAAACCATATCTTGGCAGCTACTCCTTTTTGAAAAAATTAGCTAATGTTAGCGTTAGCAATGGATAGCTACTTTGCAAGCCAATAAAATATAGCCTTGGCAAACAGAATTAAGGTTAATAAAACACGATAACTATGTAACCAGTATTACAAATTTCTTACAAGTAGCTGGGTTGTGACGTTTTAGGTGTGTTCGGATGAATACGTTGGATGCGTAGACTTTATCCATGCTGGGCTAATGATTGCTTGTGAAGGATGACGTTAGTCACACACGGAGATATGTAATCCAAACAACGGTATTGTGATTAACACAACTATTAAGCCATGTCTGTAATATACCGGTCGGTCATTAATATAAAATACTGTAGATCAGTGCTCCAACCCTTCTGGTCTGAGGTTCCCCCACAGCCCTGTCATATAAACTCACATACCCCGCCCTATCAACTCCCAATGTGTTCACACTATTTATCATATTAAAGTGAATATTCTTACATTTTCATGCAATTGAACTGTAAACATTTAGCTTGGTTTGGTCAGAAATTCTACTAGCTAGCTAGGCCTTTTACTTGAAGTGTGGTTAATGTTTCAACAGTCATCCATTACTTTTAGCTAATCATTTCAACTTTTAGCTGTTTATTTCTACCATTGATTACTTCGCTATATGTTTAAACATATGTGTTGAGCTGTTTTAGCTGATATATTGTTTTAAATCAATCATAATTCAATTGTTATTTTGATTAGTTAAGCTGCTCCACAATCTTTCCAAGTACCCACTGGCTACAGCAGAGATACCCCTTGCTGGGGCATCACTGCAGGTGTTGTGCCAAAGACTGTTTCCCTGTAGATATTTGTTTCCTGCTACTTGCGATCTAATTGGAGACGAACAGCCAATCAGAATTGACCTTTTGATTCTCCTATTGGTTGGTTTTGTGGCACACTTGTAACGCTGTGAAAATCTGAGCGAGCGTGTCAAGAGTTGAGCGCGGAGAGTGAAGAAGTTGAGAGCGAGGGAGAAAGAAACACGAAATAGGCTTTTGTTTACTCAAACAAAATTATTTTTGCGAGTGTTCATTTCTGTTCAAAATGCAAAGTAATGTGCTTGCAAAATATAGTTCTCTGTGCTCAAAACATACAATTACTCCCTCAGGAATGAGGCACATATATAACGCCATAGAGGAATAGCTAAATATTTGACACATCGAGCAAAGGAGAGCAGGAGAGGGATAAGCCATTGCTAATGGCTAAGCAAAAGTAGCTAACAGCATTTTAACAATTGTGAGATCAGCGAGGCAGTCGCTGTAAGAGAAGATAACTATAAGCAGTGTTGCCACAGTTACTTTACAGATTACTTGATTTTAAAAGTAATTTAGTTACTTTACAGATTACTTGATTTTAAAAGTAACTAAGTTAGATTACAAGTTACTTTATTAGTTACATTCAGCAGCTGCTGACAACACCCCGCCGCCTCAACATAAAAATGACAACCGGTTTACTGTGAGGCAGCTCAGCATTGCCAGTAGTAGGAATCTAGTTTATTATGGCACAAAACAAAGGCGAGTCAACCGTGTTTAAGGGCAGCATTTCCTCTACAACATACTGCCCGACCAACTTCTTCAACTCTCCCCCACTTACTGGTTTTGCACCGAAGTCCAGCTTTTGTTGTTTGGGTGGTGGGGGACCTTCTTCTCTCTGCTTTGCACCACCTGGCGGGACTCTGTAAGTTTGACTGCGGTGCTGCGATTCCAAATGTTTCTTCAAATTTGACGTAGTATTTTTGTAGCTAGATAGCACCTTGTCGCCACCAGCACAGAGTGTACAACGAACCTTAATATTGCCATCTTTAGCTGACACAAGCTCAAAATAGTGACTGTATTTCCAGCTAGAAAACTCGCATCTCTCTCCTCCCTCCACTGTTGTTTATGTTTGTGTCGCTGCGTACACGTGACCTGTCCTCATGATGAAAACGTGACCTGTCCTCATGCTGAAAACGTGACCTGTCCTCACGATGAAAACGTGACCTGTCCTCATGCTGAAAACGTGACCTGTCCTCATGCTGAAAACGTGACCTGTCCACATGCTGAAAACGTGACTTGTCGTCGCATACGTGACTTCACTCCCCGAGATGCAAGAAGAAAGTAAAAACAATATATATTTTTACTAAGGAAAATGAGAAAAATAGTAACGCACAGTGACTTGGATAAGTAACTTTAATCTGATTACTGGTTTGGAAATAGTAACGCGTTAGATTACTCGTTACTGAAAAAAGTGGTCAGATTAGAGTAACGCGTTACCCGGCATCACTGGCTATAAGTGCTTGAGGATAACTGATGTAGTTAAAATGCAATCCAGGCAAATAGCTGCTAAATTAAACAATAAAGCAGAGTTGAGTAAGTTTTTCCAGTGTTACATAAAAACCTGTGACCCTTCAGAATGTGTTACTGTTGCGCTGTCTACCTGCCATTAATCATTCTGTGACTACGCGGGAAAAATCGAACCCGAGCCACCAACACAGTCTCACTCCCTACTCGTCAAATGTCTGACGCATGGCCAAAGACCCCTGGCGTTAAGTTTTAACGAAACAGGGGTACCCGTTGCGTTGTTTTTCGATGGGCAGGTCCGTCAGATAGACATTCATGTTAATCCCTCATCGTCGGATATAGACGGAAGAAAAAACACGCCCCCCCCTTAACTCGAAATCTGAACTGACTCGCGTCAGAGTCAGTTGTCCCATCAATATTATATATATGTACATTGAAGCGATACTGTTGTTAAAGACCTGCTGATCGCTGTCCGATTCTGTGAATGAATGCCCGCATTGCATTGTGGGATATCGGCTTTGAATCCGCTCAGCTCGGCTCATATCGTAGTGTTCTGTTTTACAGCATACTGTAATATTTCACTGGCAATAAGACCGAAATAATATTATTAAAATAAAGAAATGAATACCATGATAACATCTAAATAAATGTTGATAGATGTAGCGTTATAGTTTTAAAATTATAAATAAACAACAAAGAAATCCTGCTTCCCTGGCCGAAATAGACCAAAATAATAACATTAAAAGAAATACATGTAAACCATGATACGATCTCGTGAATAAATGTTGATTAAAACAGTAATTGGGCTAAAAATACCAATAATAAAACTGCCACAGATTTCGAGTTAAGGGGGGCGTGTTTTTCTTTCGTCTTTATTTGATGATGAGGGATTAATATGAATGTCTATCTGACGTAATCTCCCCGTCGAAAAACAACGCAACAGGTACACCTCTTTTGTTGAAACTTAACGCCAGGGGTCCTTGGCCATGCGTCAGACATTTGATGAGTAGGGAGTGAGACTGTTTGGAGCCACGGCACAAATAAAAACTACCCAAAAATAGCGTTCTTTACACTGTTAGTCTCGTTTGCTGTTACAGCTCATTTAAAATCATAATATGAAAAATGACAGTTACAGAAAAACAAAAAAGTTACTTATAGTCACTTTAATTACCGACTGCGCCATTTTGTGCTCAACAGCACAGTTGCATTATTTCACCCCAAGAGGTCCCTAATATGTCAGTCAACAGCCTTTCCAACAGTTTTCTAAGGCTGAAAAGGAAGACTAGTAGTGTAGATGTAACCTACGTAACTGACTGAACAACCAGTATTTCTTAATAACAATCACAATCCACATGATAAGATACAGTTCCACAACATTTCTCTGTGTTTCCTGCAGATGTTGAGCAGCTGTTGGTGGTTAAAGAAGAGGTTCCCCCTGAGCAGCAGGAGTGTAGCTCCAGTGTGGACCAGCAGGAGCCAGAGCCCCCTCCAAACATTAAAGAGGAACAGGAGAAACTGTGGAGCAGTCAGGAGGGAGAGCAGCTTCAAGGGCTGGAGGAGGCTGATATCACCAAGTTCCCATTCACTCCTGTCCCTGTGAAGAGTGAAGATGATGAAGAGGAAGCTCAGTCCTCACAGCTTCATCAAAGACAAAATCAACACATGGAAACAGAAGCTGATGGAGAGGACTGTGGAAGACCAGAACCAGCCAGGAACTCACATCCACATCCACTTTTACAACCAGAGACTGAAGACCAGACTGGAGACTCTTCTGAACCTGAGACTGGTGACAGTGCTGATTGGAAGGAGACCAGAGAACCTCAGTCAGCTTTAAACTCTCTGAAACATGATTCAAGATGTAAAAAAATATTTAGCTGCTCTGAGTGTGAGAGAAGATTTGGCCGCAAGCACCATCTGCAGATACACAAGAGAACTCACACAGGAGAAAAACCTTTCAGCTGCTCAGTCTGTAAGAAATCTTTTACACAGAGTGGAAGTTTACAGTCACACATGGCTGTAGTCCACACAGGAGAGAAAAGATTCAGCTGCAGTGTTTGTAACAAAAGATTTGCCCAGAGTTCTGATGTCAAAACACATAAATGTGTTGATCTGATGGAAACAGAAGCTGATGGAGAGGACTGTGGAGGACCAGAACCAGCCAGGAACTCACATCCACTTTTACAACCAGAGACTGGAGACTCTTCTGAACCTGAGACTGGTGACAGTGCTGATTGGAAGGAGACCAGAGAACCTCAGTCAGCTTTAAACTCTCTGAAACATGATTCAAGATGTAAGACACGATTCAGCTGCTCGGAGTGTGGGAGAAGATTTGGCTTCAAGTCACTTCTGAAGAGACACGTGAGAAGTCACACAGGAGAAAAACCTTTCAGCTGCTCTGAGTGTGGTAAAGCTTTCACTGAAAGTGGACAACTGAAGACGCACATGAGAACTCACACAGGAGAGAAACCTTTTAGCTGCTCAGTCTGTAAGAAGTCTTTTACACAGAGTGGATATTTACGTTCACACATGAGAATCCACACAGGAGAAAAGCCTTTCAGCTGCTCTGAGTGTGGTAGAGCTTTCACTGAACGTGGAACCCTGAAGAACCACATGAGAACTCATTCTGTAGAAAAGCCTTTCAGCTGCTCAGTTTGTAATAAATCTTTTACACAGAGAGGAAATTTACAGAAACACATGAGAGTCCACACAGGAGAAAAGCCTTTCAGCTGCTCAGTTTGTAACAGAAGATTTGCCCAGCAGTCTAATTTCAAAACACATAAATGTGTTGGTCAGATGGAAACAGAAGCTGATGGAGAGGACTGTGGAGGACCAGAACCAGCCAGGAACTCACATCCACATCCACTTTTACAACCAGAGACTGGAGACCAGACTGGAGACTCTGCTGATCCTGAGACTGGTGACATGGAATAACGTTGGTGCCTTTAAGTCCAAGCAAAAAAGTACACAGTACAGTATTTTAACAATAGATATAGAACAATAGATATGACATGTAATTCATACTTGCCATTCCAGGATGGAACCACTTGGCGGCCATCTTACCAGGGTTAAGTTTTAGAATTGCTTCAGTTGGAATCAATGGGGCTCATGTTGTCTTTATAATCCTTATATTTTTCTACCAATACATCAATAGTGGTTTTAATTCAACGTAATGACTGTAAGACAACTGTGCCTTTCTAGAAAGAAACAAAAAATAGAGATTTGGGTGGAATTTTGATTGATATAGCTCCAAGAGAACAAGTAATTCGTTCAATTATAAAGATAAGCTCATAATTTTGCATTTATACTGCAGGTAATAATTTTTTTAATTTTTTTTTTTTTCAATTTTGCCTGAACTTAATATGTAAAAACTGTCTTTGGTATTCTGAATGGCTAATATACGTTAAACAATATTTTTTAACGTAGAAATCCTAAACAGATTCAGTATTATGGTCTATAGAGCGGTAGTTATGATAAGACATATGAGAGAAACATCCAACTGTAATTTATTAATACATTTATTTATGTGTGTAGATTTTATCTCAACTATAAGACCACGTTTCCCATCAACCCCGCTACTTCCTGTTTAGTGTTTGTTTTCTTCCTGTCAACCGGCCGGCATGGAGTTAGTAACTAACACAAACTGCATGACGTTAATCTTCTTATCGAATATAGAGAACTGACAGTGTGCTCTAAATGCACCTTGCACCTTAGAATAAATATAATAAGACTAAAGATGTTCAACAAGGCCACATCAACAATAACTGTAACAGTATACAGCACCAATACTAGATTAATACATGAAGAATTCATGAGGGGAACACATTACACATTATTTACTAGTTGTCAGGGAGCTCAGAGGACTCAAAAGCACGACTCAGTGGCAGAGGTGAAGAGGTAATGAAGTTTATTGTGCAACGTACAATCAGGCCCGTATTAAGACAATGTGGTGCTCCAGGGCACTATACCTCAAAGCCCCCACCCCATCTACCACCCCTTTTACCCGTGCTGTCCTCCTGGCAAAAATATCAGACATAATCAAGGGGATTTCTCAAATGTAATTTACTAACTTGTCCAACTACATACATGTAGGCATATGAGCAGTGAGCACTATATTCAAATGTCTCAATTCAAAATGTCTATCAATTCAAAAAGCCAAAATTAATACTATATCTTGCAGCACTGTGGGTCGGTCAAATGTGTATTTTTCCGACTTTATTTCACGGGCCCTGAGAGCAACTCATCTGATTGGTCAAAAACTTTCAAAAGCATCATGGGAAAGCTAAAACTGCTTTAGCATCACAACTAACGACAATAAAAGGACCGAAAATTAATAACATATGGACAAAAGACTAGCTGTGAAAAATGTTTTTCTTTGCTTGCCAGTTACATTGAATCAAGAAAGCCAACCACTTATCATTTTTATAACAGTTAATATTTTACATTCATCATTATGGGGGGTTAAACTGGCCACTTTTGATTATTTTTAACCACCCCCCCCCCACCCACCCATCCCCCAAATAATACATTTGCGCGAACTTGTGGACCAACTCAACTCTGACAGACTGGTGAGGGGAGTGATAGTGGTCATGTAATATTGATTTATTTATAATTTATTATTATTATTATTATTATTATTATTATTATTATTATTGTTGTTGTTGTGAAATTAGTGTTCATTAATGAGTAATGTATGGTCTTTCAACAATTTCAAGTGAATGATCTAACAATTTACGGAAAATATTGTTAAAGACTGTCTCATGTGGTGCCCCCCCCACTGGTTGTGAATGGTTGGTGCCCCTGGGCACTGGCCCGAGTGCCCTTATGGATAATCCGGGCATGCGTACAATCTCAGGCAAAGGTATCAAGAACAGGAGGCAAAAAACGTGGTCGTAAAACGGGCTATAGGTCTAGAAAACACTGGGATTTGGTCCCCGGTAGTACCGGCCTAATCTGGTTGGTACCCTAGAAAGTACAGAGTTTCGGTACCCAACCCCACCCTAAACCCAACTAGGGTTGAAGGCGTTTCAGAGGGACTGCAGTGACTCTGGGAGGGATTTATCTCCTGGTATTGGCTGGACAAACCCTGTGAGGAATTACAAATTGTCAAATCTTGTCTTTGTTTTTGTAATGTCATGTGTAAGGCTTAGATAATATAATACAATGTACATTTATTACATTAAAACTTTTTTTCAGAGCTCTGAAAATGTAATAAAGTGTATTTTAATCATTAATCTTCTTTGTGTGTATTTCTGAGGAAGTATTCTGAAGAACATTTCCAGACTTTTATTTTGAAGCTCAGCAACTGATCTGCACCGGAAGCTGTAGTCTTCACTGCGGCTAACTTCACACTTTGAACAAGATGGCGTCTAGTAGAAAGGTGTGTTAGCAGAGTGTCTTTGTTGTGTAGAGAAAGAGGTAAAATGTGTAAAGTCCAGATGCTGAGAGCGTTGGTGGAGCAGCGACTAACTGCGGCTGCTGAAGAGATATTTGGGCTGTTTGAAAGAACGATAGCAGAGTACGAGGAGGAACTTTGTCGTTCAAAAGAGGAGAACGAGCGACAACGGGAGCTACTGGACGCTGTTTACAACCCTCAGCTTCGGTTACACAGAGCAGGTTTGGTCATTAAACCTTCAGTTGATCTTTCTCTCCTTCCTGTCATCTGTTCTCTCAGCAACGATTTGACGATAGGACGGATGTAAATAAGCATTTATTCATAAGATCTAGTGTAATCTTCGCTCTTTAACTAGCCTTCGCCAAACCCACCAGACTCCATGTAAATAATCAGTACTTTTATCATCGTAAAACACACTGCATTCAAAGTGGACAGAGACACAATTAAACTATCAAAAGCCGTCTTGGTTCATCTTTCCACTGTTCCAACAATCACCACTCTGGTTTGGTTGAAATAAAACCTTAATTCACCCATTTACATGTGGAAATATGCTGGTTCCATACACGCTAAAAGTACTGATTATTTACATGGAGTCTGGTGGGTTTTGGTGGGCGGTTTTCTACATAAACAAAGGTTCTTATTTAATAGGTAATCCCTTAGGACTGTATAGGTGATTGTTACATAGTAGTACAGATGCACCGATTACAATTTTCTTGGCCGATACCGATTTAAGCCAATTCCGATTTTATTTTTTTCAAACCACTTTACAGCACACACAAATATTTATTTTCTATCTTTTTTTTTAATAGAACATCTTACATTTCATTTTGCATAGAACATTTTATTAACAGATAATTGATCACTATAAAATAGAACTATATAAATTACTCCTGGTGTGGGAAATTAACGCACATCTAAAGTGCAATGTTATGGAAGAACCATTTCCTTCTTTTCACATCCAATATCCAACTAAAAAAATGTGATATATTTAGCAAACTCAACTTCTGTATGAAAACAGGTAGTAGCCAAATCCAGAGTTATTAAACTAGGCATGATGAACGGGCATAATGAACGCGAGCAGACGGTTCTCTTAATACATCCTCGGACCGCGAACCTCCTATGGCGCCATTTTAATGCTACAAAGCGATCACCTCCCGTTAGCATCCCAGTGACTGCCATTCATTTTGACGTCACTTTGACAGAGAATAACTTTACATCTGAAGAGTTTAAAGACTCTATTTGTCCATTGTTTATTTCTAAAGAAACACGACAATGTATAAAAGGCTCCATTACCTTGTACCTCACGTTATGGCTCCGTAGCAGACGTTTTTATAAAAATAGGCTAACGATTGGGTCATAACCACGAGACTTACTGTCTCATAGTAGAGGAATTACCGTATAGTACAGGAGAAGCTCTCAGGCAGTTTGGACTTCCATTAGCTGTTTAAGTTTAATTACTAATGTTAACTATCATTTTAGTGATCAATAATTAGCCTGTGTCTATGTTATCTCCTTACATATACCTACGCTCTCCGTCTCTGCTAGATTGGGAATGATTGAGATTTCTCTTGGCACAGCTACCAGAAGACTTCCAACTTTCAGACAGGTTGCTCACGTCACATCTACGTCTTCAAGCTCAGTTGGAGGCTGCGCAGTAACGCTCAGCCATCACCGGAAAAGTGCTTCTAACGATCTTCACTGGTCTCCGTCCAGAGCAATGGGATCTGTTGGTCCACTCTTATATACAGTCTATGGAGCAGACCCGCGGGACTGTGCCGACTGCGCCCGCCCAGGTCGCCCTGCACTGCGCATGCTCATGTGACGGTTCTCCTGAGGTCCTGTAGCTGTAATAATGGATATAGCTAATGATTGTAATTCACCATGTGTACTATTAATACATCCATTGTATTATCTTATGATACATCCGAGGGATGTATGGATGTATGTATGCTGTAAAGCCTGTAACGTGGATGTAACGTCATTAGCGTTTCGGCTATCGGCTAGTTGCTAACATCAGTGGTAGCTAGCATGGGTGTATTAACCATAGACTGTATATAAGAATGGACCAACAGATCCCGTTGCTCTGGACGGAGACCAGTGAAGGCCGTTAGAAGCACTTTTCCGGTGATGGCTGAGCGTTACTGAGCAGCCTCCAACTGAGCTTGAAGACGTAGATGTGACGTGAGCAACCTGTCTGAAAGTTGGAAGTCTTCTGGTAGCTGTGCCAAGAGAAATCTCAATCATTCCCAATCTAGCAGAGACGGAGAGCGTAGGTATATGTAAGGAGATAACATAGACACAGGCTAATTATTGATCACTAAAATGATAGTTAACATTAGTAATTAAACTTAAACAGCTAATGGAAGTCCAAACTGCCTGAGAGCTTCTCCTGTACTATACGGTAATTCCTCTACTATGTGACAGTAAGTCTCGTGGTTATGACCCAATCGTTAGCCTATTTTTATAAAAACGTCTGCTACGGAGCCATAACGTGAGGTACAAGGTAATGGAGCCTTTTATACATTGTCGTGTTTCTTTAGAAATAAACAACGGACAAATAGAGTCTTTAAACTCTTCAGATGTAAAGTTATTCTCTGTCAAAGTGACGTCAAAATGAATGGCAGTCAATGGAATGCTAACGGAGGGTGATCGCTTTGTAGCATTAAAATGGCGCCATAGGAGGTTCGCGGTCCGAGGAGAGGCTTACCCCCTTGGTATTAACACTGTACATAGCTATATGCCTAGATAACATTACTACAGACATAGCGATTACATCTCCTTGGTTCTGTCTAAACATCCCTCGTTTATTTTGATAAGCATTACTAATTAACACATGCAAAAGTGAAGTGTTATAATGAACGTTGTCGTTGACTGATTATGTCAGTGACTGCAGGCTAACCTTAGTAGCTAGAGCTAGCAGGCTAGCTAGTATCCAGCTAGTAGCACAACATAATTATTACATCTCCTTCGTTGTCTAAATACATCCATTGTTTATTTAGATAAGCATGTAAACGATCAGGAACAACGAAGACACAGTGTTTCACGTTAGTGAATATTTTAGACAATGAAACGGCGAGTTCATGAGTTCTCCACGTAGCTAGCTAGCTATACCATGAACGAACTAGCTATACTAGACACACACGAGAGAAGCTCATCGTTTGCTAAAGCAACACAAACATGAGTACTCTCATTGGATTGAATGGGGCTTCGCGCCGAATGCCGTGTCTAGTTCTCTTAATACAGCCATGATTTGACCGGCATAAAATCGGCATTTGTCAGACTGTCCGGCCGGTCGTGGCCGATGACGTGAAAATCGTCCAATTCTGGTCACCAGCCGGTCAATCGGTGCATCTCTACATAGTAGTGATGTTCGCCTTGGAACGCAGCAGCACAGTATTGTAACCACTGAGGTTTGGAGGGTGTATGTGTGTATCTCTGTGTGTGTGTGTGTGTGTGTGTGTGTGTGTGTGTGTGTGTGTGTGTGTGTGTGTGTGTGTGTGTGTGTGTGTGTGTGTGTGTCTCTGTGTGCGCGTATGTCTCTGTGTGTGTGTCATGTAGGGCTCTATGGAGTCTTATAGCTTTTTAGAGTCTCATTTTCTCACTGGCCACCGAGCTAAACAACTTTTCTGGGGGAAACCCTGTAATCTCTAAGCTTTAGCTGACATTAACTTCTGTCTGTGTTTCAGCTTTGCCTCCAGACGAGAAAAGCCAGATTGTTATTAAAGAGGAGCAGCAGGAGCCAGGGCCCCCCCCACACATTAAAGAGGAACAGTGGAGCAGTCAGGAGGGAGAGCAGCTTCAAGGGCTGGAGGAGGCTGATATCACCAAGTTCCCATTCACTCCTGTCCCTGTGAAGAGTGAAGATGATGAAGAGGAAGGTAGGAACCACGTTAACAGGGCTTTTAGGGGAAATAAAGGGTGAAAAATCTGCAGAAGTCAAGAGCATAAAAGTTCAAGAGAAGCTGGTTTATTTTATTTTAGGAGTAGGGTTCCTTTCACACTAGTCTCACATGTCCAGACCTTCCTCCACAGCGCTGCAGAGGAAGGTCTGGCTAGTCCACACAGCATTCATGGATGGGAGAAAAACGTGCTCTGATTTATTGCCATTTCTTTAAACCAATCACAATCGTTTTGGGAGGTGCTAAGCTCTGGACGGAGCCACGGTGCCTCTGCTAAATAGTCTCGGGAAGGAAGTTGTTTTGGTGTAACGTGTATGTTCAAAAGAACATCTATGAAAAATATCTCATCTCACAGTTACAGTCCAGTGATACGCATCCTGGTTAGACGTAACTAGGGCTGCAGCGATACACTAATCTCACGATACGATACACGATATTCAGCTCACGATACGATATATATACAATTCGATACGATTCGATATAATTCGATACACTTACATCATTTTCTGAAAGATTTAAAGGGGACAGTGATTTTGGTGACATCTTGTGAGTGTTCCATTTACTTGGATTTCATTAATTGAACTGAAAACATGAATTACACAATATATGTCTCTGACTGGACAGAGAGTCTACAGCTTGCAAATGCTGGACAAAATGAATCAAAGATGTGTTGAGAAAGTTAGTTCCATTTATTGAAAGCTTACAAGCCTTTGAAAAGTAAATAAAGTGCAGTATTGCAATTAACAACAGAGAGTTAAAAAGTGCAGCAAGTGGCCTTGTTCTGAACAGTTTCTTTGACAGCTTTTTTAGCTTGACACTGAACATATGAGGTAGCCAGTGTGACCACCAGGTCAGTAAACATAGTACCATGACACTGAACATATGAGGTAGCCAGTCTAGCCACCAGGTAAGTAGACATAGTACCATGGCTTCTCCTCAGAACACACTGAAGAGACGCCGACTTGAGCGTACGCTCTGCGCGTGCGCGAAACGTAATACGTCTCCATAGCAGCAGGCGGCGCTGCTCTGTATTGTTTCCATCAACAGTCTGATTGTTTCCCAGAAAATGAGAACCGGCAGCTGATTGGACGAACGCGTCACGTGGTTCTTTTTTCTCCGGAAATTCACAGCCAGACTGTCATGGCGGCTCGTTCAGAATACGATCTCATATTGGACTAAAATAGTTCACCGAAACGTGTTTCTGAAAACATTTTAAGAGAGAAATAGGCCGTGCAGTTGCTGAATCTGTCTTCATTACAGATCGACAAAGGTCAGTTTAAAAGATTTTCGTCAGATTTTGAGAGGCTCATCCACTCGCCATTTCCGGCTTAGTCCCGACTGCCCTGTCTCCGACTGAGCATGTCAAATCAGCCGAAATGAAGGCCGACGGCTCCTCAGACGGACGACGGCACGGAACACACTGAACAGACTCGAGTCACTGACCTCGCCAGACGGCCGATAATTGGCTCTGTGTGTCAGCGGTCAGCGCACGTAGACGTCGGCGTCTGTGTAAAGTTAGTACGGGTAACTTGCTCTACAGCAACGCTAGCGGCTGGCTGACCAAATCGCTCTTCCTGCAATGCGAACGGGGGTAAACACGGGGGATTTGAATGGGACTTATGTATCGATACTTGCGGCTTAAAAATCGATACTTTCTTGGGAAAAAAATATCAATTTATATCGCAGAATCGATAAAATTGCTCAGCCTTAGACGTAACTTGTGTAACATTAGTAGTTTCTAGCGTAAGCTTACTGCACTAGCTAAACATTATTTATAAATATTTTATTTGTTAGTGTCGGCTTAACCATTAAGGGACGTAAATGTCTAACTGGGAGCGCAGTCCCAGCCATTATGTGTGTTTGAAATAGCCTAAAGCTGATAAACTGATTTTTAAATAGTTACTTTGTCAAGTCGTACTTATTATCTTCAAAAATAGATAAAATTGGACAACTCAACTGCTTCAAGAAATGCCACATTTGCGAGTGCTGACCCTGTTGCGACAGCGGGTAAAGCTTGTGTAATTTGGCTATTTTTTAGCCTACTTTATGAAAATGAAATGCACCCCCTCGCAATTTTTACTTGCCCCTTAGTCATTTTAGGTCTGTTAGATCTGGAATTTCTGTGATCCTGTTGCCTACAAAGACATTCAAGTGGCAGGATGTGGAATGAAGCAATCTGAGGACAGTGGTTGAATCAGACCAAAGGGTGATTTCCTCCACCTTCAGGGTCAGTTGGTCTGAGCAGCTTCACGAGCTGAGCCCCAGTTAGCGCTGCGACAGATCTAATCGGCAAAATAAATAACTGCTTTGTCGGGACTATGCATGATCTAGCCATGAGGAAAGACAGTTGTACGTTTACATGGTAATCCACTGAGCGCAGGTGGGCCACAGAGCCATATGCAGGGTCCGAAACTAACACTCACCAGTCGCTAAATGCGGGTACATTTTCTCTTTGGCGAGCAAATCTCAGAGGGCTATCCGCCACATGGCGAGTAAATGTTTGTACCAAAATGGTTCTGTTGTTCAGCCTTCATTTTGGTAAAGCTGCAGCTAATTTCTTCTGTTCCTCTGTTGTCTACACGTCTGAGCTGCGCTGGGGCGGGCCGACACACAAACAGTGGCGCTGTTGGTAAGCCTGTCCACCGCCCCCGCAGGTCGACGGCAATACTGCAGTTTGATGTCGGTTGAGTGAGCGTCACTGTGCTTTGATGTCTGTTTTAGAGAGGCAGCGGACTTTTTCCTTATTCCTTTTATTCATTCTGGAAAACATTCAGGAAACAGCACAAACACAAACACCAACTCAAACTACCAATGCAACTCAAAATAAAGCTCTGTTAACCAGACATACTTCCTCTGGAGTCTGATTCTTTGACCGGAGTCAAGTCCATATCTGCCGCCTCCACCAGTTAAATTGGGGGAAGTCACACCCCTCCGTTTCAGGCGCACATACCAGACGCCAGCCACCACGTCACTTCTGTTAACAGTTAGACAGCATTTACCTCAGACTAATTAATTAGCTATTGTAGTAAGTGCCGATTTTTGGCAGCCAGCCTTCCAAAAGAAAGAACAAATATAGCCGCAAGCGGCAATTTGCTGGTTCAAACCCTTTCTCAGCCACCCAACAGAAGGATGTAAATGGACTGCATTTCCATTTCCCTCTAGTCCTTTCACTCACATTCATACACTTTGAGATCGGACTGCAGGGCATGGGATTGAACTGCAAACGTTGTGATTGTTGTAAATGCTCTACCGCCTGTACTACAGGAGGCTTAGGAAGCAGCACTATCTCCAAAAGTTAAAGCAGCAAGCAGCTTTAAACAGAAGCCAAATCACCAAAGTCAAAGCCGCAAGCAGCATTGAGCGGGTTTCTAGCTTCACAAAGATGATCAAAACCACTTCAGCTCATGCTCTATAGAGAAAGTGGTGAACCCAACCACACACCTGTTTCATCACTGCAATAGATGCAGCAAGTCCCGCGATTTCGCCCCCATAATCAGATTTTAACCCAACTTGGTACGTACGTTCCAGCCGTGGTGTCAGATGTCTCCATCAATTTTAGACAAGATTGCTGTGGCAGAACTTGAGTTATAGGCAATCCCCTGCTAGCCCCGCACTCTCAGAAGTTGTTTGATTGATGACGGCCATGTTTTTTGACAAATCTTGCTCATTTATAGTAGAAATGTGTATATCAGTCCCAAAAAGCTGTATAAAAATGTTGGTCTTTATATATCAATCAATCAATAGAATCATTTTTGTAGAACACATTGAGCTGCATATGTGTTGGAAATTTCAAGTCAATCGGACTGACGGTGTGAGTGGTGTGGCCTTTGAAAGATTAAACCTTCATTATAGCGCCACCATGTGGCCGATTGGACTCATATTTCTTGGGAACCTAATGCACATCATTTCCAATCATTGGGCCAAGTTTCGTGTTTCTAGCTCATTCCAGCTCACGGCATCAGGTAACTGTGGATCATCCCAATCTCTGGGCTTGTCCCGAGTAGGTCGTACTGACTCTCCAGAGCTCGATAGATGCTCCTCGTTGTTGGTTGTTAATAGTTAAGGCAGCAATGCTTAAAGCCAAGGGTATCTGTTTCACAGTGCCAGTTCAGTCCAAGTGTTGACTCGTATGTCTTTGCTTTGTCATGCGACAGCCAAAGCTCTAGTTTTTCTGAGCATGCCTTTGGTGGTAGATGAGAAATGACGTCTGTCCTGTTGCTAGCCCATTGATGGACCTCAAATCCTCCTGATGCAAGAAGCTGCTGTAGCTTGTTGACCAACTGCTGGGCCTCTTCAACTAAGGGAACACTCTTTAAGCAGTTGTTCACGTAGAAGCACAGTTTGATTGAGAATCTTCCATCCTCTCTAGTTTCAATGTGCTGGAAAATACAGCGGTGAAGTGCACTCAAGGAAGGACCAAGCAACAGCGACTCATTGAGGTTAAGTCCTTTGTAGCGAAAGGAGAGGCAACGTCAGCTTGCAGTTTGACTACAACACCAGAGGTTTCCAGTTCATTATTCTCTGCAGTGTACGCAGCAGCCCTTTCTGGATCTTTAGCAAGGTGTTTGTCAGTACTCTTGAGGCTTAGCATTAATGCTTCCTAAAAAGCCTTGAATAATGTAGTATCCTTTCTCCTTAGCAGTGGTGTGGCATACCTCAGCACCCCTATTCACTGTCACTCGCTCAGTCCTGGCTTCCAGTAGGTTTACAGTATAGCTGCCTTGTCTTCCTTTGGTCTTTTAACCACCTTTCCACTTTTATAAGGCAGTGTCAACTTACCAATGCTTCTCAACATGTATATATAACTCAACTGACAAGGGGCTGAGAGATGTAAAAAGGCATTGTTGAGGCTGTAACTGTGACTCAATCGTCTTTACCGGCCCTTGAAGTGTCCGTCCCAGCCGTGTTCTGATTGCCGCTGGCCCTCCTGGTTGTCCTAAGCGCACGGGTTCCATTGGGCTTATAAAGCAAAGGTGGTCAGCTCCAATTGGCAGCAAGGGTAAAACACGGTTAAAGGGGTGTAGAGGCAAGTCTTTGAGGTGCGTGTGCCTTTTCTCAAGGGTGGCCAGTGGATACTTAAGTTCAGCTAGCCCAAAGCAAGGGAGGTGAAGGCATTGACTCTCTGGAAGGATTTCTGTGGCTGCACTACAGAGGGAATTGGAAGGAGACTGAGGCACCATTAAGAGTCTGGATGTCCTTACGGATGGTTCTCATGTAAAGTTTTTTTGGAGTTCCTGTTAGTTCCTGGAGCAGCAGCGTAGTATGATCTGTGCCTTCATCTAAGACCGCCTAATTGTCTATTTTGTTTTCACCATGGCGGAGGATGACTGATGGCCTTTATGGGAACACCAGTGGAGTCAGAAGGTTCCTCCAGGTAAAGGTTTTCGGTGGCTGAGCTAACCAGGCAGGTACCTTCCATCACACTCTTAGTGTTGACTTTATGTAGAATCTGTAGGTGTTTACCTTTACATACACTCACCTAAAGGATTATTAGGAACACCATACTAATACCGTGTTTGACCCCTGTGTTTTAACTGCCTTAATTCTTTGTGGCATTGATTCAACAAGGTGCTGGAAGTATTCTCTAGAAATGTTGGCTCATATTGAGAGGATAGCATCTTGCAGTTGATGGAGATTTGTGGGATGAACATCCAGGTTATGAAGCTCCCGTTCCACCACATCCCAAAGATGTTCTATTGGGTTGATATCTGGTGACTGTGGAGGCCATTTTAGTACATTGAACTCATTGTCATGTTCTAGAAACCAATTTGAAATTATTTGAGCTTTGTGACATGGTGCATTATCCTGCTGGAAGTAGCCATCAGAGGATGGGTACATGGTGGTCATAAAGGGATGGACATGGTCAGAAACAATGCTCAGGTAGGCTGTGGCATTTAAACGATGCCCAATTGGTACTAAGGGGCCTAAAGTGTGCCAAGAAAACATCCCCCACACCATTACACCACCACCACCAGCCTGCCCAGTGGTAACAAGGCATGATGGGTCCCCCACACCATTACACCACCACCAGCCTGCCCAGTGGTAACAAGGCATGATGGGTCCCCCACACCATTACACCACCACCAGCACCCAGCACAGTGGTAACAAGGCATGATGGATCCATGTTCTCATTCTGTTTACGCCAAATTCTGACTCTACCATCTGAATGTCTCAACAGAAATCGAGACTCATCAGACCAGGCAACATTTTTCCAGTCTGCAACTGTCCAATTTTGGTGAGCTTGTGCAAATTGTAGCCTCATTTTCCTATTTTTAGTGGAGATGAGTGGTACCCGGTGGGGTCTTCTGCTGGTGTAGCCATCCTCCTCAAGGTTGTGCATGTTGTGGCTTCACAAATGCTTTGCTGCATACCTCGGTTGTAACGAGTGGTTATTTGAGTCAAAGTTGATCTTCTATCAGCTGGAATCACTCGGCCCATTCTCCTCTGACCTCTAGCATCAACAAGGCATGTTTGCACCCCCCAGGACTGCTGCATACTGGATGTTTTTCCTTTTTCAGACCATTCTTTGTAAACCCTAGAAATGGTTGTGCGTGAAAATCCCAGTAACTGAGCAGATTGTGAAATACTCAGACCAGCCCATCTGGCATCAACAACCATGCCACACTCAAAGTAGCTTAGATCACCTTTCTTTCCCATTCTGACATTCAGTTTGGAGATCAGGAGATTGTTTAGACCTGGACCACATCTCTAAATGCATTGAAGCAGCTGCCATGTGATTGGTTGATTAGATCATTTCATTAAAGTGAAATTTAACAGGTGTTCCTAATAATCCTTTAGGTGAGTGTATGTTGCATGCCTTTTTCAGTGTAAATTGTGCTGCTTTATGTGATCTTCCACATCCGCAACAGTGCTTGTCTTTAATTCAGTCTATAACTTAAGTCCCATTAAAGCATTTAAAGGTGATGCATTGGCTGAGGAAATGATCCTCTGAATCACAGGAACTTGGTGTGGTACCAGTTGGTTGCTGGTCCCAAACATGCAAAATTGCAAAGGTTTGATACCTGGCGTAGGCATGGGTGGCTGGCTGATTCTGCAGGAGAGACTTTTGGTCATAATGACTAAAGGTCAGGGGTGTGAATTGAGGGGGAGTCCACAGATAACTGTGGGGGTTGGCTTACTGAAGCTGCCGCGTTTGCTCCTTTTAAAAGCTGTAATTTACACCATCATCTTATCCCTCATGTTAAGCAGCACAGTCTCTTTAGAACAAATACTCTTGGCTTGAGGATTGAAGGTGTATGTCGTTGTCGCTATACAACGGTTTCATGCTGTAGAGTCTGGCTCCTTCCTGTCTCTAGGCTGACTACATAGTGATCAACGGTAGGGACACTGCCTGGCTGAACATGCTGTGTGGAAGAAAGAGGTAATACCTGCGGGGGAGAGCTTAGCTCTGCAAGCTTAAATAAGCAATAGTCTCTCCCGGCCAACTTGGCATCGTAAAAACGTTGCAGGGAGAAGTCCACACTGTGTGGCAAATGAGCATCTGACGATGTTTTCCAAGGTCTACTGTAAGGTGAAAGATTGGATTAAGTTTGATAATTCAGCCCCCTAAACTAGCATTAGCATGGGCGCCCAGATAGCTCAGTTGGTAGAACGGGTGCCCATATATAGAGGTTTACTCCTCGACGCAGCGGGCCCGGGTTCGACTCCGACCTGCGGCCCTTTGCTGCATGTCATTCCCCCCCTCTCTCCCCTTTCATGTCTTCATCTGTCCTGTCAAAAATAAAGGCCGAAAATGCCCCAAAAAAATAATCTTTAAAAAAAAAATAGCATTAGCATGAGGAAGCCGCATGGTGATTACATTAGCTCTGTATCAACAAAAGTCTCACCAAAACACAGTGAAAAACTCAAATAATGTCCAGATCAGTAAAAAATGATTGGTTTTACTCACAGTTCATCAGACACACACACAACTTAAACCATTTGAATGCAGTAAAGCCCACTTCACAATCTGTTATTCCGACATGTGTCTTGTTATGCTTCTTAATGACCGACTACGCCACTTTGTGCTCAACAGCGCAGTTGCATTATTTCACCCCAAGAGAGTCAGTCAACAGCCTTTCCAACAGTTTTCCAAGGCTGAAAAGGAAGACTAGTAGTGTAGATGTAACTTAAGTAACTGACTGAACAACCAGTATTTCTTTATAACAATCACAATCCAGGTGATAAGATACAGTTCCACAACATTTCTCTGTATGTGTTTCCTGCAGATGTTGAGCAGCTGTTGGTGGTTAAAGAAGAGGTTCCCCCTGAGCAGCAGGATTGTAGCTCCAGTGTGGACCAGCAGGAGCCGGAGCCCCTCCCAAACATTAAAGAGGAACAGGAGAAACTGTGGAGCAGTCAGGAGGGAGATCAGCTTCAAGGGCTGGAGCAGGCTGATATCACCAAGTTCCCATTCACTCCTGTCCCTGTGAAGAGTGAAGATGATGAAGAGGAAGCTCAGTCCTCACAGCTTCATCAAAGACAAACTCAACACATGGAAACAGAAGCTGATGGAGAGGACTGTGGAGGACCAGAACCAGCCAGGAACTCACATCCACTTTTACAACCACTGAAGACTGAAGACCAGACTGTAGACTCTTCTGATCCTGAGACTGATGACAGTGCTGATTGGAAGAAGACCAGAGAACCTCAGTCAGCTTTAAACTCTCTGAAACATGATTCAAGATGTAAGAAAACATTCAGCTGCTCGGAGTGTGGGAGAAGATTTGGCTTCAAGACACATCTGAAGAGACACATGAGAACTCATACAGGAGAGAAACCTTTCAGCTGCTCAGTTTGTAAGAAATCTTTTACACAGAGTGGACATTTACAGTCACACATGGTAGTCCACACAGGAGAGAAAAGATTCAGCTGCAGTGTTTGTAACAAAAGATTTGCCCAGAGTTCTGATGTCAAAACACATAAATGTGTTGATCTGATGGTAACAGAAGCTGATGGAGAGGACTGTGGAGGACCAGAACCAGCCAGGAACTCACATCCACTTTTACAACCAGAGACTGAAGACCAGACTGGAGACTCTTCTGAACCTGAGACTGATGACAGTGCTGATTGGAAGGAGACCAGAGAACCTCAGTCAGCTTTAAACTCTCTGAAACATGATTCAAGATGTAAGAAAACCTTCAGCTGCTCTGAGTGTGGGAGAAGATTTGCCTTCAAGGCACATTTGAAGAACCACATGAGAACTCACACAGGAGAAAAACCTTTCAGCTGCTCTGAGTGTAATAAAGCTTTCACTGAAAATTACGACCTAAAGAGACACATGAGAATCCACTCAGGAGAGAAGCCTTTCAGCTGCTCAGTTTGTAAAAAATCATTTACACAGAGAGGAAGTTTACAAAAACATATGAGAATCCACTCAGGAGAGAAGCCTTTCAGCTGCTCTGAGTGTGCTAAAGCTTTCACTGATAGTGGGACCCTGAGGAACCACATGAGAACTCACACAGGAGAAAAACCTTTCAGCTGCTCAGTCTGTAAGACATCTTTTACACGGAGAGGAAGTTTACAGAACCACATGAGATCTCACACAGGAGAAAAACCTTTCAGCTGCTCAGTCTGTAAGAAATCTTTTACACGGAGAGAACATTTACAGAAACATGTGGCAGTCCACACATGAGAGAAAAGATTCAGCTGCAGTGTTTGTAACAGAAGATTTGCCCGGCTTTCTCATGTTAAAACACATAAATGTGTTGGTCAGATGGAAACAGAAGCTGATGGAGAGGACTGTGGAGGACCAGAACCAGCCAGGAACTCACATCCACTTTTACAACCAGAGACTGAAGACCAGACTGGAGACTCTTCTGAACCTGAGACTGGTGACATGGAATAACGTTGGTGCCTTTAAGCCCAAGCTAAACTTAACATAATCTTTATGTATCAACATCTAGATAGAAGACATTATATTGTGTGGTAGGAAAAAGTACACTCTTATTTCAAATATGTATTAGATATTGTTTTTGGGGCTGCAACAAACGATTATTTTCATAGCTGATTAATCTGTCGATTATTTTCTCAATTAAGCAATTAGTTATTTGATCTATAAAAATGTCAAAACATGGTGAAAAATGTGGATCAGTGTTTCCCAAAGCCTAAGATGACGTCCTCAAATGTCTGTCTAAAAGATATTCCATTTTCTGTCCCAGAGGACGGAAGAAACTAGAAAATATTCACATTTAAGAAGCTGAAATCAGAGAAATCTTTTGTTTTTTTTGTTTTTTTATAAAAAACAAATGACTCAAACCGATTAGTCAATTATCAAAATAGTTGCCGATTAATTTAATAGTTGACAACTAATCGATTAATCGTTGCTAGTTAATAGTTTAAAAAGGGAGATGTGAGGGAGGTAGCATAGGGAAGTTAGCCTAGCAAGGTGTTTCCTGTCAGGGAGAGGAGGAGTTTTCTCTTTGGAGCAAAGCTGAGATGGACATATTATGATCTTTAGAAAACTATAAAAACTCACTTGTGCATTGCTATGTTCCAAGGTAATACGATCAGTGACACCAAAATGAGTAAGATCTTTTGACATGTATAGTGTCTCCTATGCCACTAATTAAGCTGATGATAAAGCTAACGAAGTAAAGAAATACCCACCAGTATGAAATAAAGTGAAATAATTTGAAGTAAACCATCTGTTGACTAGAATGTGTTAGTAGTTATTGTCTGGGTCACAACGACCTAGGTGTACTTAAGAAAAGGAAGATGAGAGGATCCACCGGCAGTAGGTCAGCGGCCCACTAACTTTAGACCCAGCGGCAGTGAGTCAGCGGACCGCTAACGTTAAGGCAGTTACACACCAACCAGACGGCCGACCATCGGCAGAAAAGGCAGTGTGACTGATCAGTCTCCCCGAGTTGGTCAAAAAAGTGCCTCGGAACACACCGAAGCGACGAGACGTAATACGTCTCCATAACAGCAGGCGGCGCTAATCTGTATTGTCGCCCAAAAAATGAAAACCGGTAGCTGATTGGACGAACGCGTCACATGGGTCTGGCTGCTGCTTCCAGATTTTGGATTTTTCAACCGGCCATTACTGGCGACTCATTCAGAATACGATCTCATATTGTACTAAAATAGTTCACCGAAACGTGTTTCTGATAACATTTTAAGCGAGAAATAGGCCATGCAGTTGTTGAATCTGTCTTCATTTCAGAGAGGCTTAGTCACGGTCATCCTGCTTGCCATTTCCGGGTGAGACTGCCCTGTCTCCAGCTGAACAAGTCAAAATGAAGGCCAACAGCTCCTCCAACGGACGACGGCACGGAACACACCGACCAGACTCGATTCACTGACCTCGCCAGACTGTCCAACGGCCGATTATCGGCCCGGTGTGTAACTGCCATTAGACCCAGCAGCAGTAGGTCAGCGGACAGCTAACACAGCTAACGTTCGACCCAGTGGCAGTGGGTCAGCGGACTGCTAACGTTAAGCCCAGCGGCAGTGGGTCAGCGGACTGCTAACGTTAGACCCAGCGGCAGTGGGCAGGCATGCAACCTCCTAACCTTTCGGCAAAATTCGCCGTTTTGAAACCAAAATGGGTCACCTACGTGACTTGTGCAGATCCAATGAGAAAAATATTTGATGGGGGTCGAGACTAGAGGGCATTAGAGCTGTTCTTCTCAAAACCCAGGAACATTAAATGTCCAAAATCAGGGTGCAAAGTCTCTCAAAAGTGAGGTAGAGAGAGTTAGAAAATAATATATCTTATTGTCCACCATGACAAGTTATCTGTTTAACTTCAGACAGTGAGCTGGATTACCTTTACTCTTTTGCCCAAGTAAAGAATATTTGTAATTTATTTTCACCATATGACCTGTCAGGTATCATCCAGTAGAAACTATTTTAACTCAATAGCTGTTAATTTATTTGATCTGCTGCACTTTGGATCAATAGACTGAGATTAAAAATGATGTCTAACGGATGTTTGTTAGGTTTAAGTGATGCTTTTGACCTAAGCTGCAGATCATCTTGCCTTTGCTCTCTCACAGAACGGTCTAATGAAATGCTTTTCTTCAGAATGAGATTTTCATCCTTTGACAACTGTTGTGTACTTTTCAAAGAATGAGTGCTTAAGGTCCTTGTTTCACAACATTAATATTAAATTTACAGATTGGATGCTTTATATCCAGTAAGTATTTATAAAATTAAATGTCCAAATTTAGTGTGCAAAGCTTGTCCTTTTGATGACTCAAATATATGCTATATAATTCACAGTGTTTCCTGCTTTATGAAGGTGAAGTTAATGTTCACCTTCAGACAAACAACAAAATCAGATGAAATTACACTGCAAGACCAAAACTTGTATCTTCTGTTTGACACATTAAAAGGAAAGGGAAACAAACTACCATCATCTTAAATTTGGTTCATTGTTTTCTCAGAGCTCTGAAAATGTAATAAAGTATTTGTCTTTCTTCAAAAGTGTGTTTTAATCATGTATTAATCATTTATTCCTGAGTGTTTTCCAGAGGAAATCACTTTCGGACTTTTATTTTGAAGTTCAGCAACTAAACTGCACCGGAATCTATAGTCTCACTGCGGCTAACTTCACAATTTGAACAAGATGGCGTTTAGCAGAGTGTCTTTGTTGTGTTGAGAGAGTGAAAATGTGTCCAGAAAAAAGTCCAGATGCTGAGAGCGTTGGTGGAGCAGCGACTAACTGCGGCTGCTGAAGAGATATTTGGGCTGTTTGAAAGAACGATAGCAGAGTACGAGGAGGAACTTTGTCGTTCAAAAGAGGAGAACGAGCGACAACGGGAGCTACTGGACGCTGTTTACAACCCTCAGCTTCGGCTACACAGAGCAGGTTTGGTCATTAAACCTTCAGTTGATCTTTCTCTCCTTCCTGTCATCTGTTCTCTCAGCAACCATATGACGATAGGACGGATGTAAATACGCATTTGTTCGCTCTATTTGAATCTAAGCTCTTTAATAGGCCGTCGCCAAACCCACCAGACTCCATGTAAATAATCAGTACTTTTATCATCGTAAAACACACTTCATTCAAAGTGGACAGAAACTAAATAAAACTACCAAAAGCCGTCTTGGTTCATCTTTCCACTGTTCCAACAATCACCACTCTGGTTTGGTTGAAATAAACCCTTAATTCACCGATTTACATGTGGGAATATGCTGGCTCTATACATACTAAAAGTCCTGATTATTTACATGGAGTCTGGTGGAAATATGCTGGCTCTAGACACACTAAAAGTACTGATTATTTACATTGGAGTTTAGATTCTCGGCCCAAGCCCGAGCCCGACCGGACCTTTTTTATCCATTACCTTATTATCCTATTTGGGTGGGGAGATAGCTATGCCATAATCAGAAATATAATAAATATATATATAGGCTATATAAAAGTAACAAATGTGTACAAAAGTTAGGCTGCAGTTACAAAATGCAGCACTTCATGCGCGGAGTCTCCTCCTCTCGCACGCATCACACCGGGAGCTTGAAGATGTAAAGAAAAACAGGAGAATTAATTTTGAGCAAGTGTGGAGGAAAGTCGGAGGTATGGAAGCAGTTTAAACAAGTCGTGGGCAGTGACAACAATATGTTGTTTTTACGTTTCTTCACTCGGATCCACTTGCGATCCGTTCCATTCTAAACAAACAGCAGTTTACAGCTTCGTCCTTGTTGTATTATTCTAAACAGATTTCTGTAGTTCAAACAACTCTGAATTGTAGTTGAGAACGTCAGTTATAACGGCCCACGTATTAAAAAATTGTCGGGTTTAAATCGGGCTCGCCGGGCTCGGACACAACGTGCTCGGGCTCGGGCAGGTTCGGGCTTGATTTTTTGGGCCGATCTAAGCTCTAATTTACATGGAGTCTGGTGGAAATATGCTGGCTCTATACACGCTAAAAGTACTGATTATTTACATGGAGTCTGGTGGAAATATGCTGGCTCTATACACGCTAAAAGTACTGATTATTTACATGGAGTCTGGTGGAAATATGCTGGCTCTATACACGCTAAAAGTACTGATTATTTACATGGAGTCTGGTGGAAATATGCTGGCTCTATACACGCTAAAAGTCCTGATTATTTACATGGAGTCTGGTGGGTTTGGTGACGGTGATTTCGGGGCTGTTATCTAGATAAACAAACGTTCTTATTTAATAGGTATTCCCTTAGGACTGTATAGGTGATTGTTACATAGTAGTGATGTTCACCTTGGAACACAACAGCACAGTATTGTAACCACTGAGGCACTGTGTGTGTCTGTGTGTGTGTGTGTGTGTGTGTGTGTGTGTGTGTGTGTGTGTGTGTGTGTGTGTGTGTCTATAACAAGAACAAATACAAGTTCAAAGGCCGTCTTGTTTCGTCTTTCCACAGTTCCAACAATCACCACTCTGGTTTGGTTGAAATTAACTTTTATTTCTAGACGTCGACCAATATGGGTTTTTCTCTGGCCGATGCCGATCTTTAGAAATCGGGGTCAGTCGATGGCTGGTGATATATTCTGGCCGATATTTGGCTGATATGTGCTTGTTTTTAAACCTTTATTTGAAAGATAAAATGTAACACTAATATACACAACATTTTTCAACAAAAACGTATTGAACACTTGTACTCTGCACTTGTATACTTCAATTCAAAATGTATAATGTAAAAACATATATTGTATAAATTATGTATAAAAATATATTATTCGAGATTATTATACAAAAACAGGTACGAAGAAAATACTTTGTCAAATAAACTTTTCAATGAAAAAATAAAGTTTAGTGCACTTAGCAGCATTTATTAAACTTCTGAGAACACAAATCTGCAAACTTTCATCAATAAAATAAATGTATATTATTAATTATTTATTAAAAATATTAAAAATATATTATTAAAAATAGTATGATCCATACAGAAAGTGACATATTATTAACCTCAAAACTATTTCCTCCTAACTGCTGTTGAATCACATCAGACTAGTGCTATCTAAAGTAAATTCTTTTGTTTGTTAGATCATTGTTCACTTGTTGAAATCTTTTACCTGTATTTTGGGGGTCCTACTGTTACATGTCCTGTTGCACTCGTTAGGATCTTATCTCAGCAGATTTCTGTCATTCAAACAACTCTTAGTTATAATTGAATACTCGTCCAGCCAGTTTAATAAAATTAAGGCTTTCATTCATGCTCGAGTCCATAGATGCAGTTAATGGATACAGGCACGGAGAACGGAAGGCTCTGTTAACAACGATGCACTTCAGGCTCAGAGGCTATCATAAGTAGTAGCATGTTGCTAGTGTTCTTGCCGTGTACTTATTGTTGTTGACGCTGTCATGCACGCAGCGCATGACTTCACAAGGGGAGGGGCTGGAGGCAGCTGGTCTGGGTGCGCTGTAAAAAATGTCGCCTATTCATGTTTTTAACGCTAGGCTGCCCACAGATCCGCCTGCCTATTAAGCGGCTTGATATACTCAGATATCGGCCGATGCCTATTATGTCAACCTCTACTTAATTCACACATCTCTCTGTCTGTGTCTCTGTGTGTGTGTGTGTCTCTGTGTGTGTGCGTGCGTGTGCATTTGTGTGTGTGTCTATAACAAGAACAAATACAAAAACATGATGACAATTCAAGTCATCTGAACCGGTACTTAGACGTCATATTTTATATCTCCAGTTAGCTTGTAGCACTGACTTCATGTAGGGCCCTATGGAGTCTTATAGCTTTTTTTAGAGTCTCATTTTTACACTGCAACCCTGTAATCTCTAAGCTTTAGCTGACTTTAACTTCTGTCTGTGTTTCAGCTTTGCCTCCAGATGAGAAAAGCCAGATTGTTATTAAAGAGGAGCAGGAGGAGCCAGAGCTCCCCCCACACATTAAAGAGGAACAGGAGGAAATGTGGAGCAGTCAGGAGGGAGAGCAGCTTCAAGGGCTGGAGGAGGCTGATATCACCAAGTTCCCATTCACTCCTGTCCCTGTGAAGAGTGAAGATGATGAAGAGAGAGGTAGGAACAACGTTAACAGGGTTTTTAGGGGAAATAAAGGGGGGAGAAACGCCAGACGGAACCACGGTGCCTCTGCTAAATAGTCTCGGGAAGGAACTTGTTTTGTTGTGTGTGTGTGTGTGTGTGTGTGTGTGTGTGTGTGTGTGTCTGTATGTGTGTGTGTCTCTGTCTTTGTGTGTGTGTGTGTGTGTGTGTGTGTGTGTGTGTGTGTGTGTGTGTGTGTGTGTCGGGAAAAAACATCAATAAAAAGGGATACAAACGTTTAAAAAAATGTCAAAGAAGTGACAAACATTTGAGGGGGACGACAAGAATGTCGAAGAAAAATCAACATACTGTCACTAAAAGTTAGAGATTATTGATCCAGTCGATATAAAAACTGCACAAATAATGTTTGAAGCACACCACCTAACAATAGATGAATTACGACAGGAACGTCAAAGAAAGCGACACAAATTTATAAAAGTGACAAAAACAGCCTCAGAAACTTGAACTCACTTCCACCCTGAAAGAAACATTTGTAAAACCAGAACGGCGGGTTTTCTTCCAGCTCGCACACGTCTAAAGCTGCAACTATTATTTAAACTGAGTCCGCAGTGGATCAGAGTGTTTCCCTGGAGACAACTACTGCACATTCTCGCTTCATAAATCTCCAATGTTCATGAAAATAAAACAGATTAAATTGTTGATCTCTTGGAAGAAGCAGCGCGGTAAATATTTAAAATGCTAACTTTGTGTGAGCTGTTGCAGTCGGTGGGAATATAGAAACTTTAAACATCAGTTTTATCACTTCATTTTATCACTACAATCTGTGTTAAAATAAACCACAGTTTCAGATAAAGTACCCACAGTTCTAAAAATGAAAATTGAATATTGACATTATCTGTTTCCCACCTTGTCATTGTTGATAATTATTGTGAGAAATCATTAACGTGATCAGTGTCTTCACATAGATGAGTATCATTAATCATTAATAATCATATATAACTGAAGGCAAACTGAGCAAATTAGTTATTTCAAAAGAGTGTATCAAACTGGTAGCCCTTCGTATGACTCAGTCCCCATGAAGTAGCTCTCAGTTTCTAAAAGGTTGGTGACCCCTGGACTGGAGACGGTCCGATACCATTTCTTCCTTCCCGGTACCGATTCCGATCTGATACCAGCGGGTTTAAAAAATACATATATGTTACAATGTCTTGTTATGCCTCTTAATTACCGACTGCCAAACTTTATGTTACCACAAGCCTTTTCAACATAGCCGCCCCCCAATTTGCATTGGCTCCTTGGAAAGGCTGGCCACTTAGGAGAAGGGATCTGTTGCTTCATTATCCTTGTCCTGGATCTTTGGGAGGACAATCAGACGAACTGGGTGTAATGTAGGTTTTTTCCTGTATCTTCACTTCTGCTTTTCTGGGGAAATGCTTTTGTCACTCGTCCAATCTGCCATAATGCTCGTGGAAGTTGTGGGTCCATAAGGAACACAACATCCCCTGCTTTGATGTCTTCTGCTGTTCTCAGATTCGTCCTAGGAGTTTTATTGCAGGATAACCTGGTGCAGTGAGCTGTCAGCTCGCCCCATGACCACAAGGTCTACGTCAGCCTCATCGGATGAAACATACCCTAGGGATTTTGCACCAAGGATACCTTAAACTTCAGCAAGAAAACATCCTGAGCACTTTGTCACTCACTGTTTAAGAGCCAATGATGGTGTACAGAGCAGATATGATGGAACAAATTCCTTGCCTACGCGGAGCACCGGCGCCACGAGGGGTATTGTTTACATGTCTTTTGACATGTCAGAAGCTAGAGCAAGCTAGATCTGGACATGAGTGATGGAGAATCAGATCAGGGACAGATCAATGACCTGTCATCTACATCTGAGGACGAGGAGGGTAGGGAGGGAGCGCAGCTTGCCCGTATCATCGCAGACGCTGACGGGACAGGTGCCTACAGTTACAGTCCAGCGATACACATCCTAGTTAGACGTAACTTGTGTAATGTTAGCAGTTTCTAGCGTAAGCTTACTGCACTAGCTAAACTCTATTTATAACTATTTTATTCTTTAGTGTCGGCTTAAAGATACAATATGTAACATTTCTGCATTAAAATGTCTAAAAAACGACCATACCTATGTTATATATTTTTATGAGTTCTGTTCTTACACTATCCCAAATGTTTCCACCAAATGTCAAACTCGGAGAAATCTGTTATTTTATTTTCAGACATGTCACATTTCATTTAGTCGCCCGTCAGTGGCGTCATATAACCTCTCACCCTCTACTTACTCGTAACTTCTGTCAAAACACGGCACCCAGATGATATGTTCAGGAGTAATTGTAAATCATACAATGTCACAGAAAAAAAATACTCGTAACCGTAATACTGTTTTTTTTGCCACGTAGCATCATTTTGTGATTAATTACATGCCACTTTGCAACACAGTAATACAACAGAGACCTTATTTTTTGATACATATCAATATCGATCCAGCTTAACGTTACTACAATGTGCTGGTTGACAAGTAGCTAACGTTAACACTAAAGCTTGGTGGATAACATTATAGGGTTACAACATCGTTCAACATGCTCAAAAAGTAATTTTTAGTATGATTGTTTTGACCATAGTTAACAGCACTGGTCTAACCCATGAATGAGTTCACCAGTAACTTTAACGATAGCTGTATAGATAGACGATTAATCTAATGCTAATTTAGCCAGCTAGCTAGCACACCCCGGTCTGTCTGCCTGACTCCCCCGGAGCAGCGAGACTCAGTCGGGATGAGAGCTGACAACACCCCCGGGACACTACTAGCTAGTTACCGTTAGCCCCCAGTCAGCTAGAAGCCAGCCACTTTCATTACAGCAATCCCCCCGGCCAGCACTTAACTCCAGTGCCTGGAGCTTACAACGCTAATGGCAGTTTAATGAAGCGCCGGGAAACAGACCATATCAGACCCAGCACCCGAGTCACAACAGCGGCCATCCAAATGTTAGCTAGCTAGCTACGTCTCTGTTAGCGCTACCGGTGTCTGTGCCGAAAATCTCCTCCCAGCCAAATTTCTCCCCCCTTCGCGTTTAGCTGTCTTTACGGTTAGCTAAATTAACCCGACAAAAGGTGGGTTAAGCACCAAAACGAAAAGTTAAGATTGCAGAAAAGTGAAGGGGAGATAATTCCGGGCAGCTGGGAGATGTTCTGCTGCTGCACAACAGGCATCGAAAGTCCTCGCCATCGCAGAGATTCCCCCGGCAATCCCCACCCACACCTATTTCTCAGCCTCGTTGAGTAGCTAGCTAGCGTTACAACAAACCCCGTCCGCCGGTGTTGAAACCATCCAAAAGGTGACATTGATATGTGAAATATTTTGTGTTTCAGCTGCTGGCTAATGTTAGCTTGCTGGCTCACTAGCTAACTAGTCAGCTAACAATAAAAATCGAATCAAGAAAAACGAAATTATGTTTGGGAAACTGCAGCTATTTTATTAGAATAACAACAGCAGAAAGTTACATATTGTACCTTTAACCATTAAGGGACGTAAATGTAGACTGGGAACACGCACTGAGAGCGCAGTCACAGCCTGTATGTGTGTTTGAAATAGCCTAAAGCTGATAAACTGACTTTTAAATAGTTACTTTGTGAATTCATACTTATTTTCAAAAATAGATAAAAATGGACAACTCAACTGCTTCAAGAAATGCCACATTTAGAGTGCTGACCCTGTTACGACAGTGGGTAAAGCTTGTGTAATTTGGCTATTTTTAGCCTACTTTATAAAAATGAATCGCCCCCTCGCAATTTTTACTTGCCCCCTTAGTCATTTTAGGTCTGTTAGATCTGGAATTTCTGTGATCTTGTTGCCTACAAAGACATTCAAGTGGCAGGATGTGGAATGAAGCAATCTGAGGACAGTGGTTGAATCAGACCAAAGGGTGATTTTCTCCACCTTCAAGGTCAGTTGGTCTGAGCAGTTTCACGAGCTGAGCCCCAGTTAGCGCTGCGACAGATCTAATCGGGAAAATAGATATCCGCCGTGTTACTCTGTCCTGTTTTCTCCTTTTCATTCCACACCACACAGTTGACAACCTGCAGGTGGAGGCGGTGGAGATAGGCTCGGACATACACGCCGCTGTGGACTTGTCAGTCTCGCAAGCGGTTTCAGGAAAGTGGCTGCATGTGTCCGACAACGCACAGAAGATTAACCGGGACAAGCCTACAGCTGTACACGGACACGGAGCGCGGAAAGTGTGTCAGAGCCTCCCGGACGGTGAACTGAGACTCTGTCTTCCTGCTTGTCGGTCAAATGGTTAATGATCGGTTAACATTTAATTTCAATGTGCTTTCCTTTGGAAGGCTGGCTGCCAAAAATCGCCACTTACTAGCTAATTAATTAGCCTGAGGTAAACGCTGTCTAACAGTTAACAGAAGTGACGTGGTGGCTGGCGTCTGGTGTGTGCGACAGTGTTTGTGTGTGTGTCGGCCAGCCCCCCGCGAAGCTCTGACATGCAGAAAGCAGAGGAGTAGAAGAAAGTAGCTGCACCTTTGCCAAAATGAAGACTGAAAAACAGAACTATTTTGGTACAAACCTTTTAATGCCATGTGGCAGATAGCCATATAGATAGATATAATTTATTAATTATATATTATTTTAATGTAATATTTAGTGTTTAATAAATACTTGTTAAATGTAGTACAGAGTCTGTAGTCTATTGCACAAACAAGCTACTATCTGTTTTACATTTTTTAATTGCTTTTAACTGCTCTTTGATGTTTTATGTAAAGCACTTTTAATTGCTGAAATGTGCTATACAAATAAAGCTGCCTTGCCTTGCCTGTCTGACTTAATGGGTTGGAACGCATACTGTGCTGTGTGCAGATAACTAGGAGTTGTAATGGCTTGCCTGTGGCCGACAAAACTTGTTGCATTAGCATTTGGAAGCCACATGGTGATTAGATTAGCTCTGCATCAACAAAGGTCTCACCAAAACACAGTGAAAGACTCAAATAATGTCCAGATCAGACAAAAATGATTGGTTTTACTCACGGTTCATCAGAGACACACACAACTTGAACTATTTGAATGTAGTTAATTCCACTTCGCACTGTTATTCTGACAAGTTTCTTGTTATGCCTCTTAATTCGGCTATATGTAACTTTCAGTTTGTGTTGATTCTAGCAGCCGTTTTGGACACAAGTGGTAGTGTTTTTGCCACATCTGCTGTCGTAAAGGTCTTTTCTTTACAGTGCTTTATTGCCCACTGTATTACTGAGTTAGTGTTACCAGGAGGTCATATAGTCGCGATGAATGTTTTGCTCAGACAGAAAATCATTAATTTACAATAAGAGAATACGTTACAGATGCATTGCTTACGGTAACTTAGCCTACTTATCTGAGGGCCTATTCGGGGTGAGTTTGGAATCCTATACAATACCGTCATTTTCTACATCTGTTGAAAGCCCCACCGAAGTTGACTCGCCTGTCGTCACTTTCAATAAGATAAGATACAGTTCCTCAACATTTCTCTGTATGTGTTTCCTGCAGATGTTGAGCAGCTGTCGGGGGTTAAAGAAGAGGTTCCCCCTGAGCAGCAGGAGTATAGCTCCAGTGTGGACCAGCAGGAGCCAGAGCCCCCCCCACACATTAAAGAGGAACAGGAGGAACTGTGGAGCAGTCAGGAGGGAGAGCAGCTTCAAGGGCTGGAGGAGGCTGATATCACCAAGTTCCCATTCACTCCTGTCCCTGTGAAGAGTGAAGATGATGAAGAGGAAGCTCAGTCCTCACAGCTTCATCAAAGACAAACTCAACACATGGTAACAGAAGCTGATGGAGAGGACTGTGGAGGACCAGAACCAGCCAGGAACTCACATCCAGATCCACTTTTACAACCAGAGACTGAAGACCAGACTGGAGACTCTTCTGAACCTGAGACTGATGACAGTGCTGATTGGAAGGAGACCAGAGAACCTCAGTCAGCTTTAAACTCTCTGAAACATGATTCAAGATGTAAGAAACGATTCAGCTGCTCAGAGTGTGGGAGAAGATTTGGCCAAAAGGGAAATCTGAATAGACACATGATTACTCACACAGGAGAAAAACCTTTTAGCTGCTCAGTTTGTAATGAATCTTTTACACGGAGTGAAAATGTACGGTCACACATGAGAACTCACACAGGAGAGAAACCTTTTAGCTGCTCAGTCTGTAAAAAATCATTTACACAGAGTGGAGATTTACTAAAACACATGAGAACTCATACAGGAGAAAAACCTTTCAGCTGCTCAATCTGTAAGAAATCTTTTACAGAGAGAGGAAGTTTACGGTCACACATGGTAGTCCACACAGGAGAAAAACTTTTCAGCTGCCCAGTCTGTAAGAAATCTTTTACAGAGAGAGGAAGTTTACGGTCACACATGGTAGTCCACACAGGAGAAAAACCTTTCAGCTGCTCAGTTTGTAATAAATCTTTTACACAGAGAGGAAGTTTACAGTCACACATGGTAGTCCACACAGGAGAAAAACCTTTCAGCTGCTCAGTCTGTAAGAAATCTTTTACACAGAGAGGAAGTTTACGGTCACACATGGCTGTAGTCCACATAGGAGAGAAAAGATTCAGCTGCAGTGTTTGTAACAAAAGATTTTCCCGGCGTTCTCATGTCAAAACACATAAATGTGTTGGTCAGATGGTAACAGAAGCTGATGGAGAGGACTGTGGAGGACCAGAACCAGCCAGGAACTCACATCCACATCCACTTTTACAACCAGAGACTGAAGACCAGACTGGAGACTCTTCTGAACATGAGACTGATGACATGGAATAACGTTTGTGCCTTTAAGTCCAAGCTAAACTTCTCAAGTATCAAACACAAATCTTCATGTATCAACATCTAGATAGAAGACATATTGTGTGGTAGGAAAAAGTACACTCTTATTTTAACCCTCCTGTTTTCTTCGGGTCAAATTTGACCCATTTTCAAAAAGTTTCTATATCAGAAATTTGGGTTTCTTTCAACCAAATTGTAAAAAAAAAAATGAACGTGGGTGGTTCCATACAACCATCCTCTTCACAAGTAAAATAAATGATGTTTACTACTTTCATTAAATTTGGGTGTTTTATTCAATTTTATAGTATTTGAAAAAAATTTGAAAAAGTGACAAAAAACACCATTGGGGAAAAAAAGGTTTCAATTTTAAATGTTACGCATACACATCTTCGTCCGCTTATCCGGTATCGGGTCGCGGGGGTAGCAGCTCCAGCAGGGGACCCCAAACTTCCCTTTCCCGAGCCACATTAACCAGCTCCGACTGGGGGATCCCGAGGCGTTCCCATGCCAGGTTGGAGATATAATCCCTCCACCTAGTCCTGGGTCTTCCCCGAGGCCTCCTCCCAGCTGGACGTGCCTGGAACACCTCCCTAGGGAGGCCCAGGGGGCATCCTTACCAGATGCCCGAAACACCTCAACTGGCTCCTTTCGACGCGAAGGAGCAGCGGCTCTACTCCGAGCTCCTCACGGATGACTGAGCTTCTCACCCTATCTCTAAGGGAGACGCCAGCCACCCTCCTGAGGAAACCCATTTCGGCCGCTTGTACCCTGGATCTTGTTCTTTCGGTCATGACCCAGCCTTCATGACCATAGGTGAGGGTAGGAACGAAAACTGACCGGTATATTGAGAGCTTTGCCTTCTGGCTCAGCTCTCTTTTCGTCACAACGGTGCGATAAATTGAATGTAATACCGCACCCGCTGCGCCGATTCTCCGACCAATCTCCCGCTCCATTGTCCCCTCACTCGCGAACAAGACCCCAAGGTACTTGAACTCCTTCACTTGGGGTAAGGACTCATTCCCTACCTGGAGAAGGCACTCCATCGGTTTCCTGCTGAGAACCATGGCCTCAGATTTAGAGGTGCTGATCCTCATCCCAGCCGCTTCACACTCGGCTGCGAACCGATCCAGTGAGTGCTGAAGGTCACAGGCGGATGATGCCATCAGGACCACATCATCCGCAAAAAGCAGCGATGAGATCCCCAGCTCACCAAACTGCAACCCCTCTCCACCCCGACTACGCCTCGATATCCTGTCCATAAATACTACAAACAGGATTGGTGACAAAGCGCAGCCCTGGTGGAGGCCAACCCTCACCTGAAACGAGTCCGACTTACTGCCGAAAACCCGGACACAGCTCTCGCTTTGGTCGTACAGAGATTGGATGGCCCTGAGAAGGGACCCCCTCACCCCATACTCCCGCAGCACCTCCCACAGTATCTCCCAGGGGACCCGGTCATACGCCTTCTCCAGATCCACAAAGCACATGTAGACCAGTTGGGCATACTCCCAGGCTCCCTCCAGGATCCTTGCGAGAGTAAAGATCTGGTCCGTTGTTCCACGACCAGGACGGAATCCACATTGTTCCTCTTCAACCTGAGGTTCGACTATCGACCGAACCCTCCATTCCAGCACCTTGGAGTAGACTTTACTGGGGAGGCTGAGAAGTGTGATACCCCTGTAATTGGCACACACCCTCTGGTCCCCCTTTTTGAAAAGGGGAACCACCACCCCGGTCTGCCACTCCTTAGGCACTGTCCCCGACTTCCATGCAATGTTGAAGAGGCGTGTCAACCAAGACAGCCCCTCCACACCCAGAGCCTTGAGCATTTCTGGACGGATCTCATCAATCCCAGGGGCTTTGCCACTGTGGAGTTGTTTAACTACCTCAGCAACTTCCACCAGGGAAATTGACGACAACCCACCATCATCCTCCAGGTCTGCCTCTAATATAGAGGGCGTATTAGTCGGATTCAGGAGTTCCTCAAAGTGCTCCTTCCACCGCCCTATTACCTCCTCAGTTGAGGTCAACAGCGTCCCATCCTTACTGCACACAGCTTGGATGGTTCCCCGCTTCCCCCTCCTGAGGTGGCGAACGGTTTTCCAGAAGCACCTTGGTGCCGACCGAAAGTCCTTCTCCATGTCTTCTCCGAACTTCTCCCACACCCGCTGCTTTGCCTCTTTCACGGCAGAGGCGGCAGCCCTTCGGTACCTTGCAACTGCCTCCGGAGTCCTCTGGGATAACATATCCCGGAAAGACTCCTTCTTCAGTCGGACGGCTTCCCTGACCACCGGTGTCCACCACGGTGTTCGTGGGTTACCGCCCCTTGAGGCACCTAAGACCCTAAGACCACAGCTCCCCAATGCAGCTTCAGCAATGGAAACTTTGAACATTGTCCACTCGGGTTCAATGCCCCCAGCCTCCACAGGGATGCACGAAAAGCTCCGCCGGAGGTGTGAGTTGAAAGTCTGTCGGACAGGGGCCTCCTCCAGACGTTCCCAATTTACCCGCACTACCCGTTTGGGCTTACCAGGTCTGTCCAGAGTCTTCCCCCACCCTCTGACCCAACTCACCACCAGATGGTGATCAGTTGACAGCTCCGCCCCTCTCTTCACCCGAGTGTCCAAAACATACGGCCTCAGATCAGATGAAACGATTATAAAATCGATCATAGACCTTTGGCCTAGGGTGCTCTGGTACCAAGTACACTTATGAGCATCCCTATGTTCGAACATGGTGTTCGTTATAGACAATCCATGACTAGCACAGAAGTCCAACAACAAACAACCACTCTGGTTTAGATCAGGGAGGCCGTTCCTCCCAATCACGCCTCTCCATGTGTCTCCATCATTGTCCACGTGCGTGTTGAAGTCCCCCAGCAGAACTATAGAGTCCCCCACTGGAGCCCCATACAGGACTCCATTCAAGGTCTCCAAGAAGGCCGAATACTCCGAGCTCTTGTTTGGTACATATGCACAAACAACAGTCAGAGTTTTCCCCCCCACAACCCGCAGGCGTAGGGAGGCGACCCTCTCGTCCACCGGGGTAAACTCCAACGTAGCGGCGCTCAGCCGGGGGCTTGTGAGTATCCCCACACCCGCCCGGCGCCTCACACCCTGGGCAACTCTGGAGAAGAAAAGAGTCCAACCCCTATCCAGGAGTATGGTTCCAGAACCGAGACTGTGCGTAGAGGTAAGGCCCACCAGATCCAACTGGTAGCGCTCCACCTCCCGCACAAGTTCCGGCTCCTTCCCCCACAGAGAGGTGACGTTCCACGTCCCCAGAGCCAGCGTCTGCTGCCCGGGTCTGGTCCGTCGAGGCCCCTGACCTTTACTGCCACCCATGTGACAGCGCACCCGACCCCAGCGGTTCCTCCCACAGGTGGTGGGCCCATGAGTTGGAGAGAGGTGCCACGTAGCTTTTTCGGGCTGTGCCCGGCCGGGCTCCGTGGCAAACCCGGCCACCAGGCGCTCGCTGACGGGCCCTCCATCTGGGCCTGGCTCCAGACAGGGGCCCGGGCTTTTTCATAGGGTTTTTGAACCATTCTTTGTCTGGCCCCTCACCTGAGACCACTTTGCCTTGGGAGACCCTACCAGGAGCACAAAGCTCCAGACAACACAGCCCTCAGGTTCATAGGGACACACAAACCTCTCCACCACGATAAGGTGATGGTTCCTTCAAATTTTGACCCAGAAAAATAAAAAGTTGGCTTAAATATTTTATTAGATATAGTTTGGTTTTGTCTTGTAATGTCTGTCATATAATCAATTATAATCAAGAAATCAGACAAATGTAACCACCTGATATTTTATAGGGCCCACACATATATTCACTTCTTTCTAAGTAACGTATGTTTAGCAAGATTCACTATTAATCATGTATCAATATGGGAGTTTATTTAATACACATTGGGTTCATGTTTTAATTTTGTGTATCATGTTTAAGCACAATTTAGGCCCAGCAGTCTCAGAGAGGAGACTTTTCTCTCTGTGTCAGAGAGACAGGAAGTGCAGGTTGAAAGCTATCTTTAGTTTAAACAAGGGAGATGTGAGGGAGGTAGCATAGGGAAGTTAGCCTAGCAAGGTGTTTCCTGTCAGGGAGAGGAGGAGTTTTCTCTTTGAAGCAAAGCTGAGATGGACATATTATGATCTGTATAAAACTATAAAAACTCACTTGTGCATTGCTATGTTCCAAGGTAATATGACACCAAAATGATTAAGGTCTGTTGACATGTATAGTGTCTCCTATGCCACTAATTAGGCCATGGTAAAGCTAATAAAGTAAAGAAATATAATCGTTTGATATGACCGGTGTGGTACACCAGGACATGCTGAGTACCCTCCAGGATGAAATAAAGTGAAATCATTTAAAGTAAACCATCTGTTGACTACCATGTACATTAGTAGTTATTGTCTGGGTCACAACGACCTAGGTGTACTTAAGAAAAGAAAGCTGAGAGGACTGTTAGAAGTTAAAATATCACCAGTTCAGGTCCATCTAAAGATGTAACAAACATGAGGTAACTGTGGGCGTGAATGTGTCCAACTGACACCGCCCAAAACGTGGTATAAGAAGAGAGTCATGTGAAACTTAGATTCAGTTGTCTATTTGACCGACTATCACCGGTGGTCACTTGATGTGTCTGAGGCAGTTTGGTTTGTTTGTTAAAATAAAACAAGTAAATCTGCATGGAGTGAATATCAACAGTCTCTGGAGTCTTCATGGTGTCTTCGCATAGAAATAAAATGGATAGAAAGGCCATTGGACTGTTTTGCCGTGGTCATTTGATGGCTACACAACAAAATGGCGATTGTTGTTGTCCGGTGACAATATGCGTCAGTAGGCCGTAAACTGTGTTGAAGCTTGCTGGGAGGAGAGCCGCCCGACGCAGCTTGGGTGACGGTCTCGGAGGGAATGAGGAGGAACAGTTAGACCCAGCAACAACGGGTCAGCGGCCCGCTAACGTTAGGCCCAGCAGCAGTGGATCAGTGGACCGCTAACGTTAGACCCAGCAGCAGTGGATCAGTGGACCGCTAACGTTCGACCCAGCGGCAGTGGGTCAGCAGACCGCTAACGTTAGGCCCAGCGGCAGTGAGTCAGCAGACCACTAACGTTAGACCCAGCGGCAGTGGGTCAGCAGACCGCTAACGTTAGACCCAGCGGCAGTGGGTCAGCAGACCGCTAACGTTAGGCCCAGCGGCAGTGGGTCAGCAGACCGCTAACGTTAGGCCCAGCGGCAGTGGATCAGCGGACCGCTAACGTTAGGCCCAGCGGCAGTGGGTCAGCGGACCGCTAACGTTAGGCCCAGCGGCAGTGGGTCAGCGGACCGCTAACGTTAGGCCCAGCGGCAGTGGGTCAGCGGACCGCTAACGTTAGGCCCAGCGGCAGTGGGTCAGCGGACCGCTAACGTTAGGCCCAACGGCAGTGGGTCAGCGGACCGCTAACATTAGGCCCAGCGGCAGTGGGTCAGCGGACCGCTAACGTTAGACCCAGCAGCAGTGGGTCGGAGTTAGTTGAAGTGGTAAATAAGTTAAAGAATAAGAAATCTACTGATAGTAATTGTATTGACATGGCTTTAGTTAAAAACATTGTACATAGTATAGTGAAACCCCTGACTCATATATTTAATCAATCATTACAAACAAGCATTTTTCCAAATCAAATGAAAGTTGCGAAGGTAATTCCCATCTACAAAAATGGAGATAAGCACTCTTTCTCAAACTACAGACCAAACGCCGTAAGTAACAACAGTGTTAGCCACGATGCTAACGACATTGATAACTAAGCCAAACGGTGCTGTCACTACTATTTTAGTGATTTAAAAGCAACCTGTTTCTTGCAGATTGTCACATTACTGAGAATACAGCTACTAGAAGGTAATATATGAAGTAGAAGCTCACTCTGACAGCTGTATGGCAGCTAACATATAAAGTTTAGCTTTCTTTATGAAGCTCCCAGCTAAGCTAACGTTACTATAACTCGCAACACAGTTAGGATTTTAAAGTCATGTTAAAACTGTTTCCCATCCTTCTTCCAATTTCCAGCTGCAGCCTGTCACTCCCCCTGTACTAACGTTACTCTGTACGTAACGTTAGCTTAGACCTCACAATGCCTTGTGTTTCTCAGTTCCGCTAACTTATTGTTCATAAGATGTGACATGAGTGACACATGCGGGGAGGCCAAGGCGAGAAGAGGGAGATTAGCTAACGTTAGCCAACATATTTATTAAAAAAAAGTCACGTTTGAATAGTAATTTCAGCATTCGAATAGCATTGCTTTTTTTATTATTCAAATTATATTCGACTTTCAGTATTCGTTCCAACAGCCCTGATGGAAAGGCCATTTGACTGTTTACTGTGGTCATTTGATGGGTAAACAACAAAATGGCAATTGTTAGTTGTCCAGTGACAATATGCATCAGTGAGGCCGTAAACTTTGTCGAAGCTCGCTTGGAGGAGAGCCGCCCCACGCAGCTCGGGTAACGTTCTTGGAGGGAATGAGGAGGAACAGTTAGACCCAGCGACAACGGGTCAGTGGACCGCTAACGTTAGACCCAGTGGGAATGGGTCAGCGTCTCTCCACAACCCATACCTCCTATGGCGCCATTTTGATGCTAACAAGCCATCACCCAGCGTTAGCATTCCATTGACTGCCATTCATTTTGACGTCACTTTGACAGCGAATAACTTTACATCTGAAGAGTTTAAAGACTCTATTTGTCCATTGTTTATTTCTAAAGAAACACGACAATGTATAAAAGGCTCCATTACCTTGTACCTCACGTTATGGCTCCATAGCAGACGTTTTTATAAAAATAGGCTAACGATTGGGTCATAACCACGAGACTTACTGTCTCATAGTAGAGGAATTACCGTATAGTACAGGAGAAGCTCTCAGGCAGTTTGGACTTCCATTAGCTGTTTAAGTGTAATTACTAATGTTAACTATCATTTTAGTGATCAATAATTAGCCTGTGTCTATGTTATCTCCTTACATATACCTACGCTCTCCGTCTCTGCTAGATTGGGAATGATTGAGATTTCTCTTGGCACAGCTACCAGAAGACTTCCAACTTTCAGACAGGTTGCTCACGTCACATCTACGTCTTCAAGCTCAGTTGGAGGCTGCTCAGTAACGCTCAGCCATCACCGGAAAAGATCTTCTAATATCCTTCACTGGTCTCCGTCCAGAGACACGTGATCTGTTGGTCCATTCTTATATAATGTCTATGGTCCGTGGACCGCTAATGTTAGACCCAGCCGCAGTGGGCAGGCATGCAACCTCCTAACCTTTCTTTTCTCTCCTGATTTGTGCAGATCTGATGAGAAAAATATTTGAGGGGGTAGGGGGGGTCGAGACTAGAGGGCATTAGAGCCTAACCCTCACCCTTTTTTTCCACTCCCACCGGATTCACCACTAACATCAACTTAACTCAACTAACGTTCAAACAAGGCCACGTCCCTTTAGGAGACAGGAAGTGTGGACGGTTTCATACCATTGGCGCTGCTTGAAATGCGCTATCTTTAGTTTAGAGGATCTTTGCTTTTACATCTTTAATTACAATTATCAAAGTGTTGTCAATCTGTCGTTTCTCAATATGCAACCACACAACCCTCTAGCAGAAAACACCGTCAAAATCAATCAATCGATCAAGTTACTATTCCATAATTTCCTTAATGAAATAATTAGTTCATGTATTCATTCTGTTACTGATATTTTAACTAGATATCTGATTCTAGCAGCGTTACAGCTGTAACATTATTTATTTAAACACAGAAGAGCTTAAATATTGTTTAAGTGTAAGGTATTTTAATGTGTTACCTCTCTGTTGAAGGTTAACCCTTGTGTTGTCCTTCTGTTTTGTCTATAAAGTATAAATTATCACCCCATTCTGTGTTACATCTTCTTAACCAACTTCATTCCCACCTATTACCACTAGTAATTAACTAGTAACTAGTTACACTTTTTTCTGGAATTCATGGTCAATAAACCTCATTAATATTAACCTATACCTACTTTCTGAGTTAAAAAAAAAAATAATAATTATGAATTATTTTGACTAACAATTTAAATCAGAGGATGTGGAGTGGATCGCAGACTGGTATATGTCAACGTTTAGTCAGGAAATAGTTTTGAAACCATTTCAATTTCTTTTCAAATGCTATAAAGTTGAATAAAATCCCCACAATCCAATGAGAGTAATGATCAGATCCTTCATTTTACTTGCAAAAGCATTGTATGGAACCATCCTTGTCATTTGTTTAAGTAACCTGTATTTCTGATACAGAAACTTTGAAAACGGGTCAAATTTGACCCGAGGACAACAGGAGGGTTAAGAGGAAGTTCCAGTAAACCATAGAGCTTTTATTGTGAAGGGGAAAGCGGAAGTGGATAAAGTGTAGTATTGACTGTGTTGTGGTTGAATAAAGTGAGCCGTGCAGTGCCGTCTCTGTTCCGCCATTGGACGCCCGTGTTTCTTTATTTTATAGTCAGACCTGAGTCTAGGCAACAGAAGAAACCCTCGGTTACATTAGTAAACAAACATCTGCCCGGAAGTTGTTGGTACGACCCGGAATAGCGTCCGTCCCCGGAACTAACGTTAACTGTTTGTGTGTCACATCGTGGTGAGGACGGCGGAGTAAAAGGCGCCAGTGTTTAGTTTCTTAAGAAGAAAGAAAGGTCCCAAACTGCTGGATGTGGTTTTAAAAGCTGGAACAAAGCTACACAGAGCAGGTTGGTTTTCTCTTTTAATGTCGCAGGGAGTCGGTGCTAAAGCTAAGGTTAGCCGCTAGCAGCTAGCTCCTGCTAAGCTAACGTGTTGTTGTATTTCCTGAAACAGGTCGGGGAGAAGAGGAGCAGAGCCGCGAGGAACTTTAACATGAAGTCTGAGAGGAAGCTGTCAGCGGACCAGGGGACAGGTGGGACACGTTTACATCTGAAATATATAGAGATATATACAAGCTATGTGTGTATACATGGATATAGAAGCTATGTGTGTATACATGTATATAGAAGCTATGTGTGTATACATGGATATAGAAACTGTGTGTGTATACATGGATATAGAAGCTATGTGTG